>NC_137697.1:27801485-27829482 GCF_964034855.1 Anser brachyrhynchus
AAAGAAGATTAATGGTTATGAGTAATTTGGCAACATAACTCTTTCAAGAATCCTAATTTCAGTGGCCAACCTAATAATGAAAAGTACAAGAATTAAGAAATTAATTTCTTCCTTCTAATTCTGACAAACAAGCTGAATTACTTTATGTTTCTCCAGTTCTGGGGAGGTCAACATTTGAAAGGAAACACATCACATTTTGCCAAAGAGATAAAGGAAAAGAGTAATTTAATTGTTATGAAAATCAGTGAGTACTTACCAGTAAGGCCACTCCAATGTGAAAAAGTACTAACTAATATCTTGGTTAAGTATTCTGAAGTTCTATTGTTATGAAATGAAATATAGTTATCTCGTGTATGTGTCAGACATTATAGAAGATTATCTGTTAGATTTTCAATCTAAAATTTTGGTACCTTTATTTATCCTACATACAAAGTGTGACTGATTGGATGACTCACATTATTAAGGTATACCAACAGATGTGAATAGTAAAACTATTTATCTCCACTGTTCTCTTAGGTTAATAGTTATTACAGAAATTTCAAATAAAATGTAAACATCACAAACCCTTTTCTAATAACTACTTTTCAGAAGGCTATTTTGAAGCCTCTTCCATTGTCAGTTCCACAGATACACTAAATACACCTTAAGAGGCTTATCACAGCCTGTTCCAGATTGTATTGGCCTACATTTACGTAAAACTGTAAAGTGTGTTTTTTTGTTGTTGGTGGTGGTGGTGGTTTTTTTTTGTGTATGAGCAGTGTGTGTTCACATTGGAAGGGATGAAAGTCAGGAAGAGTGGTTTCCCTGACAGTACATTAGCTTGATCATTTCAGCAAAGCCTTCAGCCATTCTGATTTACACTGGAGACAGGAAGAGTCCACTACCCATGTTCAAAGAGAGCTTGTCTCAATTTGTGCCCCCCACTGAGGGTATTCAGAAAGGTTAGCTGTTTGAACAGAACTGTAAGGCTATTCTCTGCTACTGTTGTTAGACAGATGAGAGATGAGGTTTTCTAGAGGTTGACAAAGCAGGTACCCCAGCTACTAGGATGACCTGCAGCTGAGTTCTGCATCTCTATGTACAGCAGAAAAGATCTAGAAAGATTAATCTCACACAGCTAAAATTGGTCTCTATGACTCCTTGAGGAAACAGTCTCAAACCACTAGGGGAGGTTTGGATCAGGTATCAGGAAGATTTTCTTCATGGAAAGGGTGGTCAAACATCGGAAGGGTTGCCCTGGGGAAATGGTGGAGCCCCCATCCCTGGAGATATTCAAGAGACATGCTCACTATTTGGATAAGCATTTGAAAGTCGTTACCTGCTGCATGTATTTACTTTGTTTGCTAAGGATAACAAAATACATTGTTATATTGTTTGTAGCTTGTTGTTGTAATAAACATTTTCTTTTAAAATTTTAATTTTATATAGTTACATAAATATATTATAGCAGAAATATGACGTGATACTTAATCCTTACTGAAGAAAAAAAAAAAGTAATGGCATAATATTTGAGGTGTGCCATTTTCGAATACTTGTTTGTACTCGTAACTTAAATAATAGGTTTAATTTCAGAAACCATATGTTGCAAGCAGTTATGCTATGGTGTATCTAATAGCTTTTGTTTAATTAAAAGAAGAAAAAAAAAACAGCTGAGCTTTACATTTCAACAATGAATATTTAAAATAGCTATTTTTAAACAGAACCTGATTAAATATTCTCTCTAGCTACACAGAACTTCCTTCACATTTTCTTCATACAACACTGATTTCTAGGTCAGGTAGGCAGGTAATAACAACTAATGTTATTTGAAGTGGTGAAATAAATTGATTAAATAGCTACAAATGGTATGATAAAACTGTTTGTGGCAAAATATGGGATATGTTACATTAATAACTGCAGTAAAACAAAGGTGGTCTAGAATTCTCACTTGTGAGATCTAATGCAAGATCTGCATGTTCTAACATGCAATTTCAAGCTTTTCAACCCTGTCCTTTTTTTTTTATTATTTTTATTTTTATTTCTATGCACTAACTGTTACTCTTGCGGTTGAAGATTTCCAGAAGAAACAAGAAAATAAACACATATCATGGGTTATTAAACAACAACAAAAAATAGATTGTCTTGATGTCTCCACATTTTAGCACACACCAGTATATAATCTCTCTGCTGATATAGACTTTGCGGATACAAAACACATTCTCTCAGAAATTTTTGTGTGAGCTAAGAATAATATCTCAAAAGCTTCATTTTTTTCAACCCATAGCCTTCTGTAGTTTAAGCAGATACTTTAATATTACCTGGTCAAATACACAAAGCAGAGGAGTGTTTGTGCTCACTATTGCATTTTTGAGAAGTTTTGTTGTACAGTGAGTTAGGATCTTTTTTATAGCAAGAGTCATAAAAAGTAAAATATATGCAGATATATTTACTATCTTTAAGATATTCATTTATTCTATTTACAAGAAAATAGCTTTTAATAGTCACGTAAGTTAGAATATTTCAATATTTTTTTACAGACATCAAACTCAGGGCACTACTACTGTATTGCACATGTATATTTTCTTATAATTCTAGGGTCAATGAAATAACACTGAAACAAAGCCTGTGTGAATTGAATACCTGAGACTATATGAAAAAAACAAAATGCACATGCAAAAGTGTGCAAACTATACAGCCTATATACAATGTTCAAAACCGTACAAACAGTTTGGCAAAGCATTTTACATTTCCTTTAAACAAAATCATAAATAATCAGAACTATGTATAGGAACACCACGTTTATACTTTGATAAGAATTGACTCATCATTATAAATTAAAAATAAAAACAATTATATTAGGGTTGTTTTATTCATCTTATAATTTCATTAACTTCTAGTGTTTTATATGATGTCACCGCATATGATATCTCTTCTTTACCTTGTGGATGAAGTTAGGTGAGAGAGAGAGAGAAGTATAGGGTTCTTTCTGGATATCGATAAGGCCTAATGGCTACTAAAACAGCTTCTCTAATAAGACAGAATAAAAGGAATATATGAAATAAATAATTCTTACATGCCCTCAGATCCTGGGAACATGATGTTGGTACTGCATAAAAGAATCCCCAAAGGGGCTTTTCTCCATGTTTGCAATCTGCACAGAATGCCATGTGAAAATCCATCCAGAGTCCATCCAATGCTGCACAAACATGGAGCACTCAACATCTGAAGGCATTTAAAACTTACATGATGTCTATATTCCTCCTAGTATTATGTCTTAATAAAACAGCTGTTTCATAAGTGATTTGTTCCCTTTCTGATTGAGGTGCAGAAAAAGCCATTAACTGCTTCTCTCTCACACCTGTACCCCTCAGAAAACCAGAACAATATCCCCTGTTATTTACTTTATTTTTTCATAATTTGAAAATGAATTTATTAATCAGTCTTTCATGTGATCATCTGCTATATCTAGTGGCAACTATTATAGTCCAGTATATTGTGTCATTACTTGAAAATTTCAGAAAGAATACTATTAAACTACAAAATGATAACAAAAAAAGTGTTAAGCAAAAATTTTGTTATCAACCCTCACAAATAAATAAATAAATAAATAAATAAACCTTAACAAAAATATATAATTATTTTAAGATAGAACTGTTGAGTTCTGGGGAATTTTCATAATTCACTTGTATGAGAACAAAATACAGTATTGATTTGTTCTTAAGGTTTAAGTTGGTACTCAGCATGGGAATAAACTTCTGAAGGAGAGAAGAACATAACAAATGTCATAACTTGGATAAACATGGATCATTCCAGATCTTTACAGCTCACTTGGACCTTTGGCATTTCTCAGATTCTTAAATCAGTGACTTCAAGTCAAGTATATAAAGTTCAGGTATATAAATGATTCAAACAAAGTACAGTTTATTTCACTTCTACTCTGCATTATTCAAGCAGACATTTTGAGACAAAGAATTGTTATGAAATCTGTAACGGGAGTATTAAGTTTAGCACAGTTTCACTTGCATTTAGGTACAACTGCTAAAAAACCTTCTGTATGCCTAGAACACTAGTTTTGAGATTCTCAGAAGACAAAAGCCAATAGCTTGCATTAATAAATTATGAACTAGAAACTGAATTGATTTTTCTAGGTCTTAAGTGCTTAAGGAACTGAAGATATTTTTCAGTACAGCATATAGGCACAAAAAGATTTATTTTCAGAAACAGATATATTTTAAAATGCTGCACCATTTATTCCCTACTACCATCTCAAATATTCTATGAAATTTTACCTCTAAGATACATATATTAAAAGACTTTAGTAAGTTGAGATGGTACGTAAATACTGTATTTTATATATACACATATATTTAAAAGGAGAAGTTGTTTTGAATCATTAGTGCATATAGAATCAAAAAAAAAAAAGCACTATCTACAGATTATTATTTTGGAAAATTACTTAAAAATCTGCCATTGAAATAGCACTGTTTAAAGTTTTATGTGTTGTGAAGCTTAACAAAATTTAATTGAAAAACAAAACAAAACAAAACAACAAAAAAACATGATTTTAATTAAGAACACAAAGAACACAAAAAGTCTAGTATTTTTTTCTTAGAATAGCGTTGTTTTATCCCTGTATGAGAAAAAAATAATTTAGTATACTTATTCTTCACGTATTTTCACATTTTTTTCTATTAAATTTCTTATCTAACTTAAATTATATTTTTCTTAATGAAGGCTGTGAATTAACAGTAGTTTGTACTTTATTTTAAGTAGTTGAAAAGTTCAATAAATTTTTTAGAAGTCTGGCATAGCTGTCTGAATTGCTAAACACATTTTATTGCATATTAACTGTGTTGTTTCCATACAGTTTTTGTGTATATTTTTACTGTTATGATGCTAATAACTTTTAATATTAGAAACTATAGAATATTAAACATTATTTCAAAACACAAAGGCAATATGCTTCTTTTGTTTGTTTGTTTGTTTGTTTCACTTTAAGTGGAGGTTAGTTAGCTTGGAATGAAAAACTGCCGAACTAGAGAGGTCATCAATTTAAACTGTTATTCACAAAATCAGACTTGTCATTTACAGCTACGATTGATACTGTAAGAAATGGCTCATGACTAAAATGTCTCATGATTTTCAGGTTATAAAGTTGTAAATTTTCTTACCCTAACACTAAGTGAATTGGAAAAAAAATTAGAAGAGTTTTAATTTTATATATTTATATGTTTTACATTTTTATATGTTTATAGGCTAGGCCTACATCAGACTAAGACTTTTCTGTATATGAAAAATATGTATGAATGTTGATATGTGTTCAAAGGGCAATACACCAGAGAATGAGCAATCCAAGAGATTTCTGGAACATACTGGAAGCAATTGATTGATGTATAGTATCCATGAACAGACTATGAGGTTCTGGCTGGGCCTGTTGTTCCCAAGCAAGGTGAGCCTGGACTGCAGTGATCATCACAATGCAGAGTGTAGGATTCTGAGGGGAGTAAGCAAGAAAAAACTACAACATTATAGCCCTTAGACTTCCAAAGAGAAGATTTTTGTCCTGACCAGGAATCAATCAGAGGACTGCTAAAGAACCTGGGAAGATCTGGTTCACCTTCGTGTGACTCATCAGAATGCAAGAATAGTTCTTTCCAATGTGCCAAAAGCCAAAAAAGTGTGACAAAAAGCCTGCATAAATTCACAAGGAGATCCATAGTTATGGGCTGTTTGGATGGAGTACAAAGATACTGCCTTTTCTTGTAGGAATGAAGTTAAATAGTGCCAAGGCTCAGCTGAAACCAAAAAAAGCACAGAAGGTGAAGGGTAACAAGGACAGTTTCTGTTATTACATCTGTACTGAGCAAAAGTCTACAGGAAGCTCTGATCTACTGCTCAACATGGCAAACAACTTAGTGACAAGGTACATGGAAAAGGCCTTTTCTTTATTCAGTTGTAATTGGTAAGATCAACAACCCTCAGACCTGCCAGCTACCTGAGCCTCTAAACAGGGTATCTGGGAGTGAAGCAGTACCTGCAGAATGAGAGGGATGAAACAGGATACATCCAAGGATGCTGATGGAGCTGTATAACCCTATATCATCTCTGAAAGGTCACAACAATCAGGTAAATTCCAGATGACTGGGAAAAATGAAGCTTCACTCATCTCCAAAAAGAACAAGAAGGAGGATGCAGAGAAAGAAAAGCATGTCAGCCCCATCTCGGTCCTTGGAAGTGAGACGGATCAAATAATTATTGAAGTCCTTTCTGAGCACATGAAAGACAAGAAGTTGACTGGTAGAAGCTACATGGGGTTTATCAAGGACAAAACCTTCCTGACCAATCTCATTGCGAGTGGTGATGAGATGAGTGGCACTATGAGAGGGCAGTGAATGTTGTATTCCTTGATTTCCCTCTCCTACAGTCTCCATTTCAACAAATTGATGAGATAAGGGGTGGAGCAAAGTGGACCATAAAACAGGAAGAAAATTGGCTGGGCTCACAGAGTTCTGAGGAATCCCTCATGAATCTGTACTGGCACCAGTACTACTTATTGATGACATGGATGATGGGATATAAAGCACTGTCAGCAAGCATGTCAACAACATGAAATTTGGGAATCCATATGCTAGAGGGCAAGGCTGTTAATCAGAGAGATCCAGATTGTTCGGAGACAAGAACCAACAGAAAAGTCCTGGAACTCAGGAAGTTCAAGTGCAAACTCTGGGGCACTGGTCAGGAACATCTCTATGGAAATTGCCCTGGGGAAACCAGGTCAGTCACAGTGGCAGCAGAGACCTGGGAAGGAACAATACTGGTTTTATGGGGTTTTATGGGTGTCTACAATAACAATTAATTGTTTGCCTGATGAGATTATGCAGATAAAACAGAGATTCTTCAAGGCGCACAAAGATAGGATGAGGTTACGGGCAAATGTTGAATGTGGGAAATTCAAGTAAAATAAAACGTTGTGGCATATCTATCCCCAGTGGTTCAAGATGGTGTTCAAGATTTTGTTGGATAACCTGACACTAAGAATTTAGAAAAATGTTAGTAGGGCACCTAAGTTCTTTTCCAACTCTTTTGATTCGGAAAATGTGTAAAAATAGTGAGAAACTTCAGGTCTGAAAAATTCTATCCATTTCCAGCATGGAAAACCTCAGCTCTAATAAACTGTCTGCATTCTATAACTGGATAAAAATATAGAGTCAATAAATAGTTGAAATTTATTGTAGTAGTAGAGGTAGATATGAGCATGTCTTAGCTTTCAGCATGAAAAAAATAAAACAGAATTTATATTTGCAGCGAAAGCAGACAAACAACCCTAAAAAGCTGTTCTTTGAATTGAGAGGTATCATGTAAGTCAGTCTAGATGACTTATATTACAATTAGGCCTAAACTAAAGTTTAGTTTAGTCTACTGCTCTCTAGCAGTACAACAAAATAATGTACTATTTGTAATGATAATTGCTGTCCACAGTGTTATCATTTTTTTTTCTTCATACCCAAACATTTATTGTGTTATAGTCACAATCTTAGTACAAGAAAACTGCAGATAAAATGTAAAGAATTGTATGAGGTCATTTAATCATTTGGTGAATTGGACTGAACTGAAAATTTTGTTTATAAATCCAAATTGGTTTACTTGACTCTCTTATTCTTTAAGACAAAACCCAGAAAATCTGTCCATGTGTCTTGTCTCCAACAGAACATATTCATTACGTTAAGGTTCTTCCTTCATGCAATATAGCTGACTTTTCTCAAAGGCAGTGTTAGTCTTAGTAAATAAATAAACAAACAAAACAAAACAAAAACACTTTCTTGAAGATAGCAACAGAAATTGTTATAAATCTTCTGCTTACTTTACCAAGACTTATTTTCTTTCTGACTTTACACTAACAAGAATAATGTGATACTCCTGCAACTTGATGCAATGCTTGACCAATGCTTGTCACTGAAATAGAGAGAAAACATGTCTTTTGGGGAGGAAAAAATAGAATAAAGTAAAAAGAAAGAGTTCCTGTTCTGAGCAACTGAATAGAATCAAACACTTAAGAAGGTATTTTTTTTCTCCTTTGCCAAAGCAGTATCTATGTCTTCATATTTTCCAGATTTTTAAATAGTTGAAATAGTTGAATAGTTGAAATTCCATCATCAAATCAGGCAGTTTAATTAGGACATTCATTAAATCAAATGAAAAGTTGAATTCATAAGGAACTAATGAACTCAAGTTGAACATAAGTTGATTTATTATCACAGAATTTTCAAATATTTTCCTTCATATCTTTAGAGAGACTCTTTTCACAAATCAGTGTTCTGTTCAAAGGACTGACTTGCAAAAATAAGCCTTCCAGTTCACTATTCCATGTCCACTACTAAAACACCTGAAGAAGCCATATCTAGAATTACATAATTGTTTTTGGATCTTGTTGGATTACCTCTATGCAGTTTATTTACAGATACTATATTGCCAATTAACTTTTGAGAGATACATATAATCATAGCAAGATTGCAGCCCTGGACTTCAAGAGAGAAGAGCTCGACCTCCCGTGGGGAACTGCTTGAAACAGTCCTGTGGGATGGATGGAAGATGGGTCCAGGAAAGCTAGCAGATGTTCAAGGATCACCTCCTGTGATCTTAGGAAAGATGTGTTTGGGGGTGGGGGGTGGGGGAAAGGGCAAGGGGCAGACACACATGTTGAACAAAGAGTTTTTAGCAAAACTAAGATTTATAAAGGGAATATACAGAAGGTGTAAAAAAGGAACAGGTAACACAAGAAGAATATAGTGACACTGTCTGGGAAAATGTAGACACTGCTAGAAAACCCAAAGCCCAAATGGACTTGAATCTGGCAAGGGATGTCAAAAGCAAGAAGAAAATCTCTGTAAGTATGTCTGCAGAAAAGGTCAATTACAGAAGATGTAGTCTTGCTACTGGCACGGGATATGGAAAAGGCGGGTGTACTGAGTGAATTCTTTGCTTCAGTCTTTATCAGACCTTGGACACTAGGTGAAACCCTGGAACAAGGAAGGTTTGCATAGGCAGAAAAGGGTCGTGTTAGGAATTCTTGAGCACAATGGATATTCATAAGTCCATGGGCATAACTGGGATACACACATGTAAGTGCGAGATCATTCTAATCATGGTGATTGTGAGAGATGTCTCAAGACTGGAGAAAACCAAATGACACTCCTATCTTCCAAAGGAAGAACACAGGAAACTAAGACCTCATCTTGATCCCTGGGAAGGCGTTAGAACAACTAATCCTGGAAATCATTTACAGGCTTATAACGGACAAGAAAACTGATAGGAGTCATCATCATAGATTTAATAAAAGAAATGCTTGACCAATGTGATTAAATTCTATGATGAAACAAAAGGGCTGGTAGATGAGGGCAGACACATATTTTGCAATGAAAATTAAATACTGAAATATACAACATCTAACACTATAAAAATACTGCAGTATTTGACTTCTGCCTTAATTGTATTTAAACATGAAATTTCAAATATATATTATTGATCTGGGCAAGAGTATTTGGAAAGCTGCCTGGTGGAAAGGGCCCAGGGAGTATTGGTTGGTAGCTGCCTGAATATGAGCCAGCAGGGTGCTCAGATGTCCAAGAAGGCCAACGGCATCCTGGCTTGTGTCAGTAATATTACGGCCAGCAGGATTAGGGAAGTGATTGTCGGTACTCAGCTCTGGTGAGGCTGCACCTCGATTACTGTGTTCAGTTTTGGGCCCCTCACTACAAGAAGGACATTGAGGTGCTGGAGCATACCCAAAGAAGGGGAAGAAAGCTGGTGAAGGGTCTAGGGAACAAGTCTTGTGAGAAGTGGCTGAATTTTTTACGGTTACAATAAAAATGGTATAAAGAATAAAAGAATATATAACTCAAGGAATCAAACACTGAACAATTTGAACAATTTTCATTTTAATATATTTTCCCAGAGGAGGAAAAAATCTGTTTTCTTAAATGTTTCCAATTGTATTTCCTATATTCATGGCATATCTAGTCATAAGGATAGGAAATTCTCTAAATCCTAAGAAGCGTTTTAAAAAGTATGAAGTCCATTTAAGCTGCAATATGAGGAATAGGAGAGGATTTATAGCCTTCCAGAAATTATAACAACATACCTAGAGAAGGCTGAGGTACTCAACAAGTTGTTTGCCTCAGTTTTCACTGACAGTCAAGCTTCCCATGTCTATCTGGTCCCTGAAATTCCAGGCAGGGGTGGAGGGAGCAAAATTCCTCCCACTGAAAGCGAAGAGCAGGTTTGTAGGCCACATGATGAAACTGAACGCAAGGTACAACAAGTATATGGGGCCTAGTGACGTGCAACCCAGGGTCCAGAGGGAACTGGCTGATGTGACTGCCAAGACACTCTCTATCATATCTGAAAAGTCACAGGAGTCAGGCAAAGTCTCTGGTGACTGGAAAAAGGGAATCATCACTCTCGTTTTTGGAAAGTGTGGAAAGGAAGACCAGGGGAACTACAGACCAATGAGACTCACCTCTGGGAAGATCACGGAACTGGTCTTCCTGGATGTCATGTTAAGACACATACGAGACAGGGAGGTGATCCAAGTCACAGCAGAGCTTCACCAAGGGCAAATTATGCCTGACCAATCTGGTGGCTTTCTGTGATGGAATAACTTCATCAGTGAACAAGGGAAGACCGACCAATGTCATCTACCTGGATTTCTGTAAGGTCTTTGACATGGTCCCACACAACATCCTGATCTCTGAATTAGAGAGATATGGATTAGAAGGAAGGAATATATGGTGGATTAGGAATTGTCTGCAAAGATGCAGCCAGAGATTTGTGGTCAACAGCTCTATGTCCTGGTGGAGGATGTTGACGAGCAGTGTCCCTCACAGGTCCATCTTGGAACTGGTACTGTTTAATATCAATGACATAGACAGTGAGATCAAGTGCACCCTCAGCATGTTTGCAGGTGACACCAAGATGAATGGTGCAGTTGATACAGCAGAAGGAAGGGATGCCATCCAAAGGGACCTGAACAAGCTAGAAAAGCTGGACGATGTGAACCTCATGAGATTCAGCAAGTGCTGCTTCTGGGTCAGGGCAATCCCAGACATGAGTCCAGACTGGGAGAAGAACTCACTGAGAGGAGACCCTACAGAGAAGGTCTTGGGTCTTCTGGTGGACAAGCTCAACATGAGCCAGCAGTGTGTGGTTGCAGCCCAGAAGGCCAACTGCATCCTGGGCTGCTTCAACAGAGTAGCGACCAGCAGGTGGAGGGAGGTGATTGTCCCTCTCTGCTCTGTCCTTGTGAGGCCCCACTTGGAGTACTGCATCCGGCTCTGGGGCCCACAGTACAAGAAAGATGTGGACCTGTTAGAACGGGTCCAGAGGAGGGCTACGATGATGATCAGAGGGCAGGAGCACCTCTCCTATGAGGAAAGGCTGAGAGAGCTGGCAACATTCAGCTTGGTGGAGTGAGGGTTCTGGGGAGACGTTGCTGCAACCTTCCCCTATTTAATGGGGGCTTATAAAGAAGATGGAGAGTGACTTTTTACACAGGCAGGCTATGATAGGACAAGGAGGAATGGTTTTAAACTGAAAGAGGGGAGATTTAGACTAGATGTTAGGAGCAAATTCTTTACTCAGAGCATGGTGAGGCACTGGAACAGGTTGCCCAGAGAAGCTGTGGATGCCCCATCTCTGAAGGTGCTGAAGGTCAGTTTGGATGGGATGCTGGGCAACCTGGTCAAGTGGGTGGCATCCCTACCCATGGCAGGGGAATTGGAATTACATGATCTTTAATATTCCTTCCAACCAAAAACTTTCTATGATTCTGTTTTTCTATGAAACATATTCAATATATATTAACAATCTGCACTTTGGGACATATTGCACCTTAGCCTTTGCTGGTGGTACAAGACTCAGGGGATTGGCTGATATACCAGAAGGTTGTGCAACTGTCAAGAGACAATTTGACAAGCTGGAGAAATTGTCTGACAGAACCTCATTAAGTTTAACAATAGGAAGTATGAACTCCTATACGCAGGGAGGAATTACTTCGTGTACTTCATGTGTATGGAATTCTTGCTTTGGATCAACCATGTCTCTAACAGCTTTTCCAAAAAGGCTCTGGTGGATGCCAAATTGAATATGAGTCACCCATGTACCCTTACAGAAAACAAACCAAAACAAACAAACAAACAAAAAAAAGAAAGATATATGAGAGACGTTAATGTACTGGAGAAAATGAAGGACTACAAAGATTATGAAGGGACTGCAGCCTCTATTGTATGAGGAAAGGTTGAGAAAGCTGGAACTGTCTGAACAGCCTGAAGAGTAGGTGTGAGAAGCGAAAGGGGAAGTTGCTGGCGAGGAGACCTTATTATTATAGGTAAATATCTGAAAGAAGAGTTCAGAGAAGATGGAGCCAAGATCTTTTCAGCGGAATACTGTGAGGCTATGGAACCTCCAACCCCAGAGATACTCAAAAGGCATCTGGAGATGGTCCTGGGCAACTTACTTTAGGTGTCTCTGCTTGAGACAGATGACCTCTAGAGGTCTCTTCCAACCTCAGCCATACTGCGATTCTGTAAAATACTATGATTGTAATAGTTACAACAGATTGGTCATCAACAAGATACTTATACCATGTGGGCCTTGACCATCTTTCCTATATTTAAGCTGACTATATTGCTAAGTGGCTAACACCAAGCAGACAAATAACATGTTTCAGCAGTGAAACACACGTCAGTTCAGTTCTCCTAGTCACTCTGAAGGTAGAATCTAAGAACCAAAGCATCTCACTGTAGTTAGAAGGGCTGTATATAAAAAAAAAAAAAAATAATAAAAAGGAAGATAGAAGTTTATTTTCCCTGATATATCATTTTACCATCTGCAATCAACATTGAGCTATAAAGAACAGAATAAATAAATAAATAAATAAATAAATAAAAATAAATAAATAAATAAACAAATAAATAACATAGTGCCTGAGAGTGCCATTTGGAAAACGTATCTGATATTGTTACTTCTATAAAATAATAGCAGTTAAGAAAGTGTGTTAAGCAATATGCAACTCTATGATTATTTTAATTTACTTTCAAATATTTGTGTAGGGTGCAGTGCGAACTGTTGAAATAAATCATTTATAGTGACTTCGGAAGCAAGAAGTTTCTGAGAATGAGTTAAATATGTTTTAAAAAGAAATGGTTTTTTCATTTTATTGTTTTTGTTTGTTTGCTTTTCACCAGAACACTTATTTGAACATAAAAAGGAGAGAGATAATTATAGAATCATAGAATCATAGAATGGCTCAGTTGGAAGGGACCTTAAACATCATCTAACTCTATCTATCTATAATATCTATCTAACTCTCCCCCACCCCCCCCACCCTCTTTGCCACAGGCAGGAATACCACCCACTAGATCAGGTTGGCCAAGGCCCTATCCAGCCTGGCCTTGAACACTTCCAGGGATGGGGCACCCACAACTTCCCTGGGCAACCTATTCCAGTGCCTCACTACCCTTATAGAGAAGAGTTTCCTCCTAATTTCATGTCTAAATCTTGGATCTTAAATTTCTTTTAGTTTAAGACCATCCCATTTGTCCTATCATTATCTACCCAAGTAAAGAGTCCAGCTCCATCACTTTTATAAGAGCCCTTTAAGTATTGAAAGACCCATAAAATAATTCAATATTAAAATAAGAAACAGGCCAGTGAATAAAATTCTTACTGATCAGAATCATGGAAAAGAAGGAATATAACTTTCCAACTTGCAAATTAAGTGTTTATTACCTATCATATTTCAAATCTCATTGCTGCCAACTTCTGAATCTGTTTTCCATACTCTGACTCCATGTCAGTCTTCAAAAGATTCTGTTTCTAACATAAAACACCTTTTTAAAAAAAATTCCGTCATTTGATACCATGGAAAGACACTCCTACAATGTCAAGGTAATTGTATAATTGACACTCAAAAGAAGACATTGCTCATTCTGGGGAAAATGTTATTTTAAACAAATAAAGAAGAGGCTTTCTTGGGGAAAAAAAAAATGAGTAAGACATAGGATGAACAGATGCAGGAAAGAATATAGGGTAGGATGAAATTTTCTAATTTTGCAAACCTAATGTTAGACGTTTGCAGTTGTATTAGATATGATTTAGTATATTTCCATCCATGTGCACAGAGATTGTTATAAAAGCAAAGAAAATTGTTCATTTCAGGTATTCAGTTTACAACAGCTACTTTCACAATCAATTAGAACATATCAGGGAAGATTAAGAAATAAACAAGATTTAAATTGAATATTGTTGACCAATACATACACTTGTTCTGACGAAATTAATGAAAAAATATATATTACTTATGAAGTTGGAATTATTTGCCAAAATTCAGTTCTGAGAATTAAAAAGAAAAGCAATAATAAAAATAGAAAAATGTTATCCAATTTTATTTCTCATAATAGTTTCTTTTAGGAAAATGTATATTTTATATACATATATATACATATATAGTTTATTTTAGGAAATGTATAACCAGCTATTGTGTAGTAGTGTCAAGTTATAATTAGATACATGTTATAGAGCAGCAGATCAAAGTTTGCAGCTGATGCTTTTGATGGAAGTGAAAGAAATCTTTAGATGATAAATTCAACTAATCACAACAGATTCAAGTCAATAAAAACATTTTAAAAATTTGCACTTTTTTAGGTTAAAATCATAGATTTTTTGGGAAGATTCTAAAAAAAATGTTTTCTTCAAAATCAGTGTTTTGCTTCTCTTTTTCTAAGAGAATATTCATTCTGAAATTCTACAAAATGCTATTCAAAATAATAATTGTTTTGGACCAATGAGTTTTCTTCATCAGTCTCAGGACTACTATGAAAGGTATTTTAGACTAAGACAAAGTATACTTTTTGCCTATCTTGTTTAGTTCGGGACCCACAATATTCTGAGCAGTTTCCTTCACAGGAATACGTTATATTTTTAAAATCTGTAAGTGGAAAATAATTAAACTGTTTGTTTAATTAACATTGTTTCCTGAGGTTTCCTTATGGACTTTAATTGTGTCAGGATGCAAAAACTGAATGCTATTAATAGGGTGACAAAAACATTTTCAAGATAAGGCATGTAACTATGCAAGAGCAGCTTGATATTTCAGTATTATGCTATTACAGACTACTTAAAATTCTATGGAATTGGAGCTTTGTAGATAGCGTGTTTTGAGGGAAGAGTTATGAATCTTGATAATTTGTACACTTCTTTTTATTTTTTCTTTTTTTTTTCTTTTTTTTTTTTCTTTTTTTCCGAAATATATTTCAACAGCCTCTAAAGGTATTTGTCATTGGATTTATAATCAGATGTAATTATTACCTGTTACAAAATTTGTATTTAGGAAATCATAACAAAGACAGTACCAAAAAAGGTCATTTAGAGGTCAATATATCTTTTTTATCATTTTTGGGTCAATATATCTTTATCCCTGTAATCCAGTACATACTCATTTTAGGAATGTAATGATCATTGTATCAATAAAAGACTTGTTCTTTCAATACAGAGGTCACAGAACCTTGTATAAAGAACTCTCCATATGCTGTAATAGTGATTATATTATACATGTATATTATTTTGATTAAAGGTAGTCTTTCCTGTCTTTCAAAAGCATTATTCATGGAGTGTGTCTACTTCTATTTAACAAGCAATGGATCAGATCATTTTTTGTTTGGTTGGTTGGCTATTTTTGTTGTTGCTGGTGGTGTTTGGGTGGTTGGTTGGTTGGTTGATCTTTTTCCATATTCTCATATTCTTCTGAAGTTAAATGTAGCTGGGAAAAATGAATAGCTGACCTGCAGTGCATGTTTATTTGGATAATTATATTTTCAAGAAAAAATAAATATTATCCATATAAATAAAGTAATATAAAATAAGAATTTCTATTGCAGTGGAAGAAATGGTATTGTAACAATACTCCAAAGTTTGTCTTTTAGTCAGAAGTAGTTTATTACTTTTAATGACGTTCTTTACAACTAATAACATAGCAAATCCCATAAACTTTTGCTCACAAATGTATGATTTAAACATTTCAGTGTTTGGGAAAGACTAACCACTAAACAAATTTCCTGTTGAGAATAAGCAGTAAAACTAACATACAGTTTTTTTGTTTGTTTGCTTGCTTTTTTTTTTTTTTTTGTTTGATTGTTTATTTGTTTAATAACTTATTTCAACTACAAGTCTTGAAATATAACAGAGAGATGGGTGTTAAATATAATGCTAATTGATGTGGTCATCTTTAGAGAACAAACAACAAGTTGGTGCACCATGTCATTTTATCCAAAACTATTATTTTAGCTCACTCCATTAACTGAGCTCAAATGCTTATTTTTGATGCTTTGAATGTACAAACATCGTTACTAGTAAGCAATAAAATAATCAGTGTGGAATCTCAAATACTTAAGCTCCAACTGATCGTATTGCCTACTGCCAATATTCGTGAAAGAAAAAAAAAAATATTAATGAGGTAACTCAGTAGAAATACAAAAATTACAGTAATAGCTATTATTTTTCTAATTTGATAAAGAAAGGTTGGAACATTACATATTACCCTAGGTAATAGTCTGGAGAAGAGGAGGCTGAGGGGAGACCTCATTGCACTCTACAGCTTCCTGAATGGGGGTTTTGGGGGGGCTTGGCCTCTTCTCTCAGATAACTAATGATAGGACTCGAGCAAATGGCCACAAGTTGTGCCTGGGGAGATTTAGACTGGATATCAGGAAAAACTTTTTCTCTCAAAGTGTAGTCAGGCACTGGAACAGCCTGCCCAAGGAGGTGGTGGAGTCACTATCCCTCAATGTGTTCAAGAAGCGCCTGGACAAAGTGCAATGAGTATTGTGATTTAGTAGCTTAGTGGGTAGTATTGGTGATAGGAGGACGGTTGGACTAGATGATCTTTTAGGTCCTTTCCAACCTTGTGTTTCTATGATTCTATGATTCTGTGTTTCTATGTAAATACACAGATCTTATCAGGGCAGAAGGAGGAAGCAAGAAAACATTAAGGAATCAAAACATGAAAATCACTTAAATGCCTTTAATTGTCCTGAGCAATGGGCTCATTAATATTGCCAGTTAACCATATTCACATTTTTTCCCCTTTAACAAAATTAAAACCTGGTCAGTCACGAACAAGAGAAATGCAAGGGAGAATAAACTATTTTCTATTTTCACTATATCTTTTTCTACAAAATGGCTGCAATTTTCTTCCCATGGTGTCTACATTATTCATACAGGACAACAAACTGACATGAATGATTTATTAGCATAAAATTTGCATAAAATTTATCTCAATTTATTTATTTGGGTCTTATTTTATGTCAGCATAGAAAGGACTTATTCTATAGACAATCTATTTCAGAGAAAGGATGACAGGATTAGCAGCACACAAACTAGGCAAACAGTTCCCAGTGATTAATATTCTCCCTTCTTTCAATATTTTTATTCATTTATTTATTTAATATACTAACCTGTGGATCTGCATCAAACTTGTCAGTCCATTTACACAGTACTTCTCTTTGAAAGACAGGCAAGATTCAGGAAGAGTGTTTGTAGAGTTCACTCTACAAAGAGAGTTTGTGGAGTATTTTTGGCCTTCTAAGTGAAAAATGTAGAAATTAAAGAGACACAAGATTAAAGATATGTTGAAGACCAGGTTTGACAAGGGTCTGGAAAACCTGATCTAGCGGGTAGCAACCCTGACGATTGTAGGGGGCTGGAACTAGACGATTTTTACTCTTAACCTAAGCCATTCTACTATTCTCTGAAGATTAAGATTTTTAAGAAAGTATTTCATGTTTTCATTTTGTCACACAATTTCTGGGTTACTAAATTAAATTTATTTTCTATGGAATATTTATGTGTTAACAGATTAAACAAACAAACAAACAAAAAAACACCTTTTGGCTCATTCCAAAATCACATTCAAAGAAAAATGCTTATTTTGCATAAAGCTGCCACACCTTAACATTTCATTACCCACTGCCTCCCATCTTGTGAGTTTGGTCTTCCCAACAAATAGCAAAAACCAGGATAGGGTATGGTGAGAACTTACTATTGTCTAGATTGCAAGACACATTTGAGAAAAGCTTTTGAAAAGCTTTTGAAAACTGGAAGGAGTACTGAAAAAACAAAACAAAACAAAACAAAACAAACAAAAATGAGTGTAACTGATCTATATTAAAAAATAACATTCAAATCAAAGATATCAACATGTTTCAGCATTTTAAATCTATGAGTCTTAAATATTTTGGGAACAGCTAGAGTCTATCAACTTAGCAGGTTGATTAGAGATTCCAGAAATTAAACTTGTGTGGTATATTTTCTTCTACTCTACTCTGGGAATTACTTTCAACTTTAATTGGAGCTGCACTCAAAGATCAGAGTGAGAGGAGACCCCATGTTGCACATAACAAAATGTTCCGATATGAGGGGAGGAGAAGGAAATCCCTTCTAATAATGTTAGGAGCACTCCTCATTACAAATTAGAAATTACAGACCAGCTGTTTTTAATTGATTTTCCAGACTAGATGTAAACTCAGAACAGCAGCAGCATTAGCACTGGACAGGATACAGATTATAAAAGATTAGAATGAGGATTCTAATTTTCACATAGGTCCCTTAGCTCTAGATCATTTTTTTCGGTGTGGATGATTTGTTTGTTTGTTTTGTTGGTTGGTTGTCTTTTTTATCATTATTATTATTATTATTAAAACCCTTCTTTTCCTTGACTTGTTATTTCAGGAGACAAAAGAACATTCTAGAACTCTCATTAGATCCTGTTTCTTTTACTTTTCCGCATTGTTTCTGTGTAGTTATGTCCTTTCCCTTCTTCTGTGTTATATACTTTAGTTCAAGAGGTTCAGCTAGGATCCTCCAATGATATTTACCTAAAGCAGACATGTACATCAGTGAAGAAACTGAATAACTTTGTTTCTCTTTTCTTAACAATGACAGTAAGGATGATGCTGTACTTGATTTTTGCCTTGGTAGACTTTCCATTTCTGTCTTCCAGATGTCATTACGCATTCACTTTCCTCTATTTCCTACAGTACTCTGAGAACCAACATTTCTTTACTTATATTTTCCCCCCAAAAAAACAGAATCTGCAAATCTGTTACCAATAAACCAAACCAAAACATACAATAAAACAACCAAAATACAGAGTTCAATTGATCCAGATGATATAGAGCAACACAAATTACTCTGGTCTCTTCTTCAAAGAATCAAATTATGTTATTGTTTATCTTTCCATTGAAACAGAGGATTTCTATCCATAACTGGGGAAAGAAGAAGCTGTGTAATGTTCCACAAATAAATCCCTTGCCTCTGAACTCACCATTTTAACTTGCTTCTTCCGTGGTCTAACGTCTCCCCCTAAAAACTATCGTTAGAGGAAAGGAGAACTATGTAAACACTTACGTACCTCCCCAGACAGCTATGACAGATATCCCAAAGTGTTCTGAGCTGGCTCCCGGTTGCTAACATTGCCCTGCCTGTTCTGTATTGATAGGCAATGTACGAAGGACAAGCATAGCAAAAAATCATGTCCTTAGATAAAGTTTGGGGATAAAATAGGAATACTAGGTAAGTAATTCACAATTACTTCTTAGCAGTAACAAATGGTAGCAAATAAAGATGGGGTTAAAAGAGTCGCTCTCTTTAGCATAGAAATTCCTCTTTATTTCTCTTCCAGATAGACATGACAGAGACCACAATCAAGGAGACATTAATTTAAATTCTAATATGGAATCCTTCTAAAAAGAACATATAAATCATTTTGCCACAATCTATGTAGGAATACCCTTATGCTATTGCGATATACAAAAAGTTCATGAAGTGCATACACTTTTCCTCATAATATCTTCATATTATGTTCATCAGTGGAGTTGTTGCTTCAGATAATCATCAAGACTAAGAGGATAATTCTTCTTGAGAATTTCAAAGTAGCTTTGTAATGATTTTATGAAAACATCACTGCAAAATAAGTTATATGCATTCAGTGGGTTAATTAGTGGTAATTACTTGTATTTAATTGTTCACAATTCTAATATCCTTTTAACTTTTAAAACGATCTTTCCCATTTAACCGCACAATTGAATCACTATGAGAAGTTACAATCAAAGTAGAAGGTGAGATAAAACAGAAAGATGTATTTTATTTTTTAATCTACTTTTTAATACAATTTGCTTTTAATTATGTTATGTAGGTTATTATAAAGATGTATTTAATAGTAAATGCAAATGTCATATTACATGCCACATCTGCTCTCTTATTTTGGAAAAAAAAAAAGCAAGTATAGAGCATTCAACAGATAACAGTATTGTAATTTAAAAGTGCTTGTGAAGTTCTCATTGTATTGACCTTCAACATTTCTTGTTGTCCTATGATACTTTATTTTAGATAAAGTTGGCCTGATGCCAAACTTGTGAAGGTTGGCAGACAGATAAGCATTTTACAACAGGCAAAATAACTGGGTCAGAGCACCAGAAAATGACCTTCCTTAATTTTCATATGGCCAAAGTTTCATACAGTCAATTTTCTGTTAAAAAAGTGTAATAAAAATAAAGTTGAATTTGCACCTCAGCATCCAGGAGAAAGCAAGGGTAACATCTTTAAGCCTGAGAAACATTTTATTCCTAGTCTTCTCCTTCCACTGAGTTAATACAGGGTAACCCAGATTCTTAAAACATATACTAGAAAAAAAAAAAAAAGTCTAGCTTTACTTAAAAGAAGAAACATTTTGAATGGGAATCATTATCCAAAAGGATCTTTTCACTGAGACAGTCTTTCAACCAACTTCACATTACAGACCCAATTGGCCATAATTCTAAATTTCCGATGATCAATCTGTTCATCTGTTTCACTGTTATTGGTTTCACTTCTTACATATCTTATGATTTTTTTTTTACTAATTGTTTTCTTCCTGTTAAGAACCTGTGCAAGGAGATTCAGTTTGTCTCAATCTTGTGTCAAAACTATTATACAAAAATACAGGGTGGGAATAGCTCATAGTTGATGTTTCTCTCCTCTGTTTTCTTTTTTTCCTGTTAAAATAAATATCATACAAACAAATAAGAACCTTTCCCTTTGGGGGAAAAGAAAGGAAGGAGGGAAAGAAGGAAGGATGGAAGCAAGGAAGG
Organism: Anser brachyrhynchus; assembly: GCF_964034855.1. Taxonomy (NCBI): domain Eukaryota; kingdom Metazoa; phylum Chordata; class Aves; order Anseriformes; family Anatidae; genus Anser; species Anser brachyrhynchus. The sequence goes on from NC_137697.1 coordinate 27,822,644, forward strand.
CAGGAAGGCAGGCAGGAAGGCAGGCAGGCAGGCAGGCAGGAAGGAAGGAAACAAGGATTGTAAGGGTTGGAAAGGACCTCAAGAGATCGTTGGGTCCAACCCCCCTGCCTGAAAAGCAAGTTTCCTAGATCAGGTTGCCCAGGTAGGCATCCAAATGGGCCTTGAATATCCCCAGAGAAGATGTATAACTTATATATGATTTTATGTTCAGCATCAGAATTAAATGTCCTTCAAATATGAAAATTAAGATACATTGAAACTAAAAAAAATGTAATTTTGTAACTACTAAGGGCTTTGAAATTAAAATAAAAATGCTTAGGACCTTTGCTTGCCTTTCCTAATTAAATCATAACTATTATTTTATTTATTTGTTCGTGTGTTTCTTTTTTAACGTTTTCTCCATTTTAGTCACCAATGTCTGAAATGAAGAACATTCAACAAAGCGTAAAAATATCTATATCCTTTTCCTGGGTCTCATCTGTGTTCAGACATGAACCTTATAGCAACAAAATAACAAATTATTAAATTATAATACACATATGATGATATTTGCTCGCAACTACATCCCATCCTAACTGTTTTCAGGAAAAAATTAAATGAACACCTGTTAAAAAGGCTTTGCAGGACAAGCAGGAAACAGTATGAAGTAATAGAAAAATACACATACATATATTCTGACCAAATCTTATTTTAAACTGTAACTAAGTTAATATATAGTCCATCTACATCTGAGATCACAAAGATATATAGGCTTTGGGAGTAAGCTGAAATTCTAGGGCCAAAACTAAGAAAACAGAAGTGATAGACTGAAATTTGTGTTTTCTTCCAAACCTTAACAACCAAGGATGAATGTTAAATTATCAGCATCCTACAAATACACAGAACAGTAAGAGGGATGAAGACAAGAAAGCTCTCTTTCTTTGTGAGAGAAAAAGGTGAAGAGTTTTAAAATGATAGTTATTAAAATTCTTCTCCTGCAACCATTAGTTCTTTGATGGCTGCAAACACTGAATGAATCAGATGTACAATTATCTAGAAGGCAAAATCAGTATAGCAGTAGCTACTTTCTCCACTGACCAATATTTCTGTGAAAGAAAACTAAATGTATCTATATTTTCCCTAATTTCAATTGTACAAAAATGAACAACAACAAAGAACAAAAAAGTTGTAACCAGGATAAATTGATGTATATGTTGTAGATGTTACATAAAAAGTCCCCTGAAAGGATGCTGAGATTGCAATGTTGAGCACTTTGAAAATAATATCGGATTATGGAATGGCTCTCTGCTGCTATTTGAGCTTTAATGATGACTTCTCAATGATTTTGATGCCAAACAAACAAACTATAGCTCTCCTAAAATAACGACAGAAATTCATCAAGAGCACAGAGACTGAAATGAGAGTCTCAGTCACTTTTAAGCTCTAGAACATCTCATTTGTTATATTGAGATAATTTGATTATAGGGAATTCTAATCACCACTCCATTCAAGTGACAAACTTAAGCTCGTCTCCTACATTATGATTTTTTAGTTACTAGATTATTATGAACCCCATGTCCTTTCATGCACACCCATATCTCCTTACCCTGACATTCAGTCTTCCCTGTTTCTTTTTCTGCTTAATAAATGAGAGAAAAGGTTCAACAGAACAAGACTGGTGTTTCTGCCACTGAATCACTAGGTTAAATTACAATTGTTCTGGATTGGCTGTTCATAAATTAGTTGCTAAAAAGCAATAAAGTTACATATATATATACATATATATAGTTTCATTTTAAATAAGATTTTAATTAATTAATTAATTAATTAATTAATTAATTTTCACAGAGAGATGTAGTAATACACTGTAAAAACACTCCTGGAAATCTGTTTTCTAAGCTAATAATAGCAAGATAACTGACTTTTTGTAGTGAACTTAAAAAAAAAAAAAAAAAAAAAAAAAGAAAGTGAATCAAACATTTGACAGGGATGGCTTTCCAGAATATTTAAATCTCACAAAGCTTTAGCATATCTATAAGAAATAGGAAGGATCATACAATCTTATCAATGTAAACTAGAACTGCTCAATGAAGCAAAGATGGTAGATAAAAGCTTACATATTAAAAAAAATAATGAAATGAAACACAAAGATAGACATATTCTACAAGAGTTAAAATAACAAAAAATGTAGAAAAGATTTGAATGAGACAGAAATACACAAATAATGACTCTAATCACAAATATTTTGAAGACTAAAAAAATGTTATCTTCACAGTGAAAGAAAACTCATAGTGTATAGAAAAGACGTCAAGAGTTTTCTCCCTGTGAAACTTTCTGCATATTGTCAGATTAAAGATAGAAATTGTACAGTAAGTATAACCAGACTATTTATTTACTCATATCTTCTCACTTCATGCTGTTTTTCTGACTGTGACTCTCGAGACAAAAATAAATAAATAAATAAATAGATAAAGTCATTCATTGTAAAAATCATACTATATCTGCAATTTTAGAACATTCTAGTATGAAAAAAATCTCTTGAGAAACTTTTTAATGTAAATCTTAAGTTCAACGGAAGTAGTAGAAGGTGGTAGAGGGATAAAATATGTTCAAGTACTTCTCACAGAAAGAATCCTTAAGGCTAATTGCTTTTTATATAGCTAATTCATTTGTAAACCATCTGTTAAGTGCAAGAGTAATAGGTTGCTTTTCCAGTTTGAAGAAGTAGTAATTCTAGGAGTTTAACAACAAAAAAAGAAAAACCTCATAAAATGCTAAAACTAAATAAACTACATAAAATATAAATGTTTCTAACATAGCAGTTTCCCTTGTGTTCTATATTACCCACAATTCACAATTTTAGAGAAAAATACGTAATTCTACTATCTACTGAAGAAAATGGGCATATGAAATATATAATATATAATTCCCTCACTTTGACTGGTAAGATATTTGCAGTTCATAAGATAAGCCAGTAAGAAGAGAATAATTCTAAATATTTCTGTAGAAGTTTGGAGAATAAGAATAAAGAATTTGAACTATGCTCAGCAAATGCACTTGCTGAAAGACACAGAAAGAAATTGATTGAAAGAAAGTGATTGACTCCAGAGGAATGCAAACCTTGGCTGAAAAGCAGTAGATAAAAATTCTACAGCTCAATATTACATTTTTACTCTTAGACAAACAAATAAAAATTCAAAACAAACAAACAAAACAATTGTCACTGAGTCTTGTCATGTATCCTTAAAGATCTGTGGTTCCTCTTGTTTTGGGAGAAGAAAATATAGACACTTCTAGTGACTTCCAGGGAAAGGATTTGAATGGCTCTTCCATTGTCACATGTACATTTTTCTTTAAAGCAAGAACAAAATTTATCCGTTGAAAGTACATAATATACATATCATCATGCAATGACTGCATTATTCCATGACTGCACAATGTGATAGACTCATTGCTCTGTTATTAATTAACCTTAATTGGTTAAATTTTGCTGTGTTGGGTATGTAAAAATGATGAATGACTTCATTTTAAAGTATAGAAAAATATGTTTTATCAGACAACGTACGACACCTTTGATGGCACAAAATCAGGCAAAAGAGAAAGCAGCATAAATCAGAGCAAAACATTTGTTTGTCTTCTGATGATAGCTGAAATCTCATAGCTCTTTGAGCTCACAGCTCATATGGTAATATTATCCCCCCCTTTTGCAGATTTCAAATTTAGGCATGCACTTACCTGACTAGAGGTGAGCATTATTCTCCTATGTCCCCAATTATCTGCTTGCATTTCAAGACTTGTGCAGTGAAGTGTCTGGTTTTTGTTTGTTTGTTTGTTTTTACCTTTTTTTTAATTGTTTGCTTGTTTATTTGTTTTCTGCCTCTCCTTCTCCAGCAGAATAATAAGGAAAGAAACTCAGAAATCTGAATCCTATTAAGTGCCCAGCCATTATGCAGGTTCTTTTAGAACTGGGCTGTTCAATATCTTCTTCAGGAGCAAAATAAACACTGTTGTCCAAAGGAATTAGCTCAGTTGTGCTAGTTCTCACTTGGTTGCAGTGCAACCAGTTGACAATGTTTCACATGTGTTAACTTGTGTTATAAGAAGTGTTAAAGAGATTTTTCAGTCCCAGATGAGCTAACAAAACAACTCCCTTTTTCAATATTTTGCCCCAAATATGTACCTTAAGAGTAGAAAAATTCCCAGCATATTAATATTTATCTGAACACAGGCTCACTGTTCAAAATTATTGTCAAAGTTATTTGTCAAAATTATTGTCAAAATTATTGTTTCAAAAGCCAAGAAAACACAAAAATCTGTAAGCAATGTATACCAAATTACTCAAAGGCTTTTTGTGGGAAAAGAATGTTAAAAATTGTATCACTTGCTAATATATGTTCTCATCAGACTGTAAAAGCCTTGTGTGCAAGCTACATGACTATTTTTCATCCATACATATTTCAAATAAGTAAGCATATCCCAGGGTTATTTTAAAGAATGAGGAGTTAAAAACAACAAGTAATGTAGGGGATGTTGAAAATAATTAACATAAATGGAAACCGTAAGTCCTTGTTTGTCTGCATGTGCAGGATCTCAGTATCAATAAGCAAACACGATTGGTATTAAAATCTGCTCAGAGAAGGCAATTTCTGGTTGCCTTATTTAAACCTAAATCAACTATACTGAGAGGTGAAACAAACACAAATAAAATTACTAACTCAGTTTCCTTTGCTTCAGATGAGAAGTTCTGTCTCTTAAGATAAATAATTTAATACTTATTGCTTACCACAACGTATTATACATTATATTATATTATGTATTACATATTCATTATTACCTTAGTGATATGGTTTAGTGGAGGACTTGTTAGTGTTAGGACAGAGGTTGGACTAGATGATCTTGGAGGTCTCTTCCAACCTAGACGATTCTGTGATTCTGTGATTTAACGGTTTGGTAATTTTATTCTACTTTCAGCTAATTGCAAAGAATGAATTTCAAAAGAAAAAGAAAAAAAGTTGTCATAATTGCAAACACATATAAAGATTTTGTAAAGAAGCCCTGTCTACAACCAGTAAATAAGGGCTTTAATCTCAGGTTATTACTCAAGGTATGAGAATGTCTGCATGCATGACTGTAAAAGAGATATGTAATGGCATACTGTTCATGGCATCCCCATTCATTTGGTAATTTGGGGTCCTGACTTTTTTTCCTAGTAAATTGTGAATAATCAATTTGGATAAAGAGCAATAAAAGTACATATTATTTTTTTTTGAATAAATTGTTAGAAAAGACTTAAACCAAAAGAATGATCACCAGTGCCTAGACTTGCATTATTTATCTGAATAGAGGAATTAATGAAACTTAATTTGTCTGTTATTTCCCAACAAGCACACACCCATTGTTAACACCACCTCAGAAGTATACTGTAATATTTTCTGGTTCCCAATCTTCCAACATCAGCCACAACTGAAGCACCATTTCACATTTCTGAGATCATACAAGGTGGTAGAGTATTGCAGGAGGCTATAGGCAGCTTGGAGGAATCATAGAATCATTTAGGTTGGAAAAGACCTCTAAGGACTGATCCAAATTTATCTTGGTCACATGTGTTACTGTGCTGGTGTTTACTAAACAGACCACTGCAAAGATCATCTGTGGAGGTGGTGCTATAAGTCTCTCCACTGCTCATTCCACCACAGCTCATGAATCTGTAGTAAATTAACACTGTAGAAATCTAATTTTCTGTTGTTGCATGTGGTTGAAATGGGCATAGCTTGAAAGTTACCAGGAATAATGGAGAATGGAAGAACAGCACGAATGTGTTAGATTTCTTTCTACAAAAAAATTGTATAAAAGAGTCTCAAGGAATGATAAAAAAAGTCCTTAAGGCTAACATAGTAATAGTTCTCTCAGGTGAAATATGTCTCACTCTGTAAGGTCAGATACATCCATTAAACTACTTAAATAGTACTTTTATGGTAATTAAGTGCTGAACATGCGAGACAACTGCCCCTGGAACACAGTCAATTTCACAACTTACAGAGAAGACCTGGTGAATAAGAATAATGAATTAAGCTAGTTCATTATTGAAACACATAAAATTTATAAATCTTTTCTTCCTGTCATCACCATAGCTATCTGACATAAATAATATAAAAATCTATTTATATTTTATATCCTACAAATATTACTAAATTTGATGGTTTTGCATTTAATTACTCAGACAAATTAATCATTTGCCTTTTTATAGTATTATTTCTATTGTTCTTGGAAGTATGAACATATTCATCTAAAACAAAAAAAAATAGTCTGAGATAACATCCTTTTAAAGTTGAAATAGAGTGCACTCCACCACATTTCTATTAAAGACAGAATGGGAACAATGTGATGTATTTTTAGTTCTGAATGTATTTAGTTGAGTTAAAGTTTTAAACTGAGGCAAATACAGTTCCTGAGGTTGTATTTTAAAACAGATTTTTAAGGAGAATGCAATGAATCTCAATACGCGTATTTAGTTTACTGTTATTTTTGAGAGTGAGTGTAGTAGACAGTGCAGTGCAGTTGGGCAACTATTTTTCTTCTGATGTAACATATGAAAACTGAACAATGAAATTCACTTACATGAGACATGGTCCATCACTTTGCCTTAAATTCATTGGGAAAAATCTACCATATACTCCATGCACTTCAAACTGACTGGCTACTGTTAGTATATTTTCACATAAAGATAAAATAACCTTTTTTTTTTTTTTTTTTTTTTTTTCATAAATACACTTTCAAACAAATAAATGAAAACCAGTTTTTGTTGTGGTTGTTGTTTAGTTGGTTGGTCCTTGTTTTGGTGTATTATATTTTTTTTTTAA
>NC_137697.1:27829682-28064682 GCF_964034855.1 Anser brachyrhynchus
TTAAGGCCAATGCAAATACTTCAACACGGAGTGCAGAAAATAATTTTATGTATACCATAAAAACAGCGTTTGAGCAAAATTAGAAAAATACAGCTACATTCTAAATAATACTGCTTAGCTACAGCCAAATTCAAATCTCAAAAGATAAAAAGGGAACAGTGATTGATTTTTATTTGCTGAAATTTTCTAATCTAGGAAGGAGCATTCTTCCTTAGAAATCATAAGCAATAAATTTATTTATTTATTTATTTATTTATTTTTTACATAGTAAACAAACAAACAAAAAGTATGTTTAATTATCTCAGCATCTAATAGACGCTGATCCAAACTACTGAGTTCAAACAGACACAGTTGTATCCTTTGGGTCAAATCAATACCAGGATCTTTTTCAGAGCAAGTTAATGAACTGCATTATTTGCCACATTTTATAGGAATTAGGTACCATGGATCAGGTACTGTAAACTGCAGCTAAAATGTAAGACACTAAGAAAAAATAATTAAAGGGGGAGCAGAGAGATAAAGTTTCTTAAAGAGTGTTTAATTTATCATATGTTTCTCTTTACCTACAATAGTTGAAGGGTAACTCTGATGAAATCTCAATTGTACTTTAGACTTCACAAATTGACAAAATTTAGATTCAGCTATTCACAAGCCATACCTATGCAACAAGCTTGGCTTTTTATATTTTCATTGTGCTGTCCTTTCATGACATTGTGTGTTAAAATGACTGCAGCTGTCAGAGGAAAATCAAGCTCCCTTAAATCTTAAAGACGATGTTCAGCAATAGATGGAAACCACAGTGACAATTTGAAGACAATTCAGATGGAAAAACAGTGCCCTTTTTTATCTTTTTTCCCTCTTAATATGATTAATGGACTAAATTTTACAGTCAAGAAATATAGTATTTGAATATCTTGAACTGGATTTTCATAAGGAGGCTGTGGTCTATCACAGAATAAAAACAGGAAGACTTATTAGATTCTTATATCCCCTTTCTTCTAAAGATATTTTCCCTATATTTTGTATCCAAACATTTTGTCAAGTGTAGCATCAAGTGAATCAAATGACAGGATTCCAACATCATCAGTGATGAGACTTTAAAATAGATTTTGCCAACGGGAAAATATTGAAAATAATTAGCTTTCCAGCTATACTCCATATACTTTCAACCTTATCAGAGGATTTCTTTGTCCCTTTTCCCCATATTTGGCCATTATACTAATTTCATCTTCTTCTTTGATATCATTCAATCTTGCTTCAGACAAAAAAAAAAAAAAGTCATTTAGGGCAAAAATTCTTTTAGGGCAACATTGATTGTAGGGCCCTCTCTGTTTGCAAGAGTCTCTCAAAGTGAGAAAGACCTCTTTATATATTATTAAACATTTATTTTATTTTCCTTTTATGTTCTTCCTTACTTAGTGTGGTAATGTGATATTAAAAGTGATAATCTGTCTTCAACCAGCCGCATATGTGTCTATACCCTAAACCTGCGTAAGACAACTTTGACTTTTCTAGCTTCTCTGGTAGTTTGAAATATGTTTTGCTAGTTATAAGATCAACACTTGAAAAAAAAATCCAGAAATGTACAAGTGTGTTTCCTCATTCTTACTGTACTTTCTTTCTAACATTATTTCAATAGTTTGTGATCATATGATATTTATTTGCTATTTGATGTCAATTTGCCATGGTCTTCAATGAAAGTTTGGTAAAAAGGAGAAAAAAAAATGAAAATAGTGGATATAACTGTATAATTTTTCTTGGTTAGAGAAGCATAGAATCATAAATGGTTTGGGTTGGAAGGGACTTTAAAGATTACCTGATTCTCCCTACATACACACACATACACCACCATTGGCAGGGACAAGCCCCCAATAACCAGCTTACTCAAAGACCCATCCATCATGGCCTTGAAAACTTCCAGGCATGGGGCATCCACAGCTTCTCTATGCAACCTGTTCTAGTGCCTCACCACCCTCTAAGTAAAGATTTTTTTCCAAATATCTCATCTAAATCAACCTTCTTTTAGCTTAAAAAACATTACCCTTTGTCTCACCATTATACTCACTATAAAGAGTCCATTCCCCATGTAGGCCCTGTAGGCCCACTTCAAGTACTGTAAGGCTGCTCTATGATCTCCCTGGAGCCTTCTCTTCTCTAGGCTAAATAACCGATTCCCTCAGCCTGTCTTCACAGGAAAGTGCTCCAGCCTTTTGACCAACTCTGTGAACCTCTTATAGACCTACTTTAACAGCTCCATGTCTTCCTTATGCTGGGGGCCCACAGAGCTCAACACAGTACTCCAGGTGGTGTCTCAAGAGGGTAGTAGGTGAGAATCACCTCTCTACCTGTACCTTTTAGCTACGCTTCTTCTGGTGCCACCCAGGATATATTTGGCTTTCTGCACTGCAAAAGCATATTGCTGACTCATGTTCAGTTTTTCATCTACATACATCCCCAGGTCTTCTCCACAAGGCTTCTCTCTATCCACTCATCGCCCAGTCTGGATTAATGCTTCAAAACAAAACAAAAGAAAACAAAACAAAACAAAACATAACCAAAAAAAAAATCTGTTGTTGTCAAATACTGAAAACAAATCTGTTCTATAAAATCTAGTAGCAAACTGTAAAGGAAAGACATTAGTCTGATTAATATATACATATGTATAAAATTAAAGACATTATCCTTCCCCCAAATCATACTGAAAACTCTCTTTTCATATAAAAGTAAACATGCAAAAGAACTTGCATACAAAACAACTGATGTGTAGGCAACCATCCAGGATTTTTCAATCTAAAGCAAAGTGACCTTTATATGGTTACACTCTCCTTTTCCTTAAAGATAACTAACTGGCTTTGTTAAATCTAGTTGTAAGCTGGACAATGGGACAATGATCTCATTTTTGCAGTAGTCTTTTCCCCGGTTTTTCACAAACAATCCAAACATAATAATAATGGGACCTGAAAATATAAGAATGCCAAATCATAAATAAGATGTTACTAATGCACTAATTTAGTAAACCACTTCAAAAGACATAATCACAGAATCATAGAAAGTTTTTGGTTGGAAGGAATATTAAAGATCATGTAATTCCAATTCCCCTGCCATGGGTAGGGATGCCACCCACTTGACCAGGTTGCCCAGCATCCCATCCAAACTGACCTTCAGCACCTTCAGAGATGGGGCATCCACAGCTTCTCTGGGCAACCTGTTCCAGTGCCTCACCATGCTCTGAGTAAAGAATTTGCTCCTAACATCTAGTCTAAATCTCCCCTCTTTCAGTTTAAAACCATTCCTCCTTGTCCTATCATAGCCTGCCTGTGTAAAAAGTCACTCTCCATCTTCTTTATAAGCCCCCATTAAATAGGGGAAGGTTGCAGCAACGTCTCCCCAGAACCTTCACTCCACCAAGCTGAATGTTGCCAGCTCTCTCAGCCTTTCCTCATAGGAGAGGTGCTCCTGCCCTCTGATCATCATCGTAGCCCTCCTCTGGACCCGTTCTAACAGGTCCACATCTTTCTTGTACTGTGGGCCCCAGAGCCGGATGCAGTACTCCAAGTGGGGCCTCACAAGGACAGAGCAGAGAGGGACAATCACCTCCCTCCACCTGCTGGTCGCTACTCTGTTGAAGCAGCCCAGGATGCAGTTGGCCTTCTGGGCTGCAACCACACACTGCTGGCTCATGTTGAGCTTGTCCACCAGAAGACCCAAGACCTTCTCTGTAGGGTCTCCTCTCAGTGAGTTCTTCTCCCAGTCTGGACTCATGTCTGGGATTGCCCTGACCCAGAAGCAGCACTTGCTGAATCTCATGAGGTTCACATCGTCCAGCTTTTCTAGCTTGTTCAGGTCCCTTTGGATGGCATCCCTTCCTTCTGCTGTATCAACTGCACCATTCATCTTGGTGTCACCTGCAAACATGCTGAGGGTGCACTTGATCTCACTGTCTATGTCATTGATATTAAACAGTACCAGTTCCAAGATGGACCTGTGAGGGACACTGCTCGTCAACATCCTCCACCAGGACATAGAGCTGTTGACCACAAATCTCTGGCTGCATCTTTGCAGACAATTCCTAATCCACCATATATTCCTTCCTTCTAATCCATATCTCTCTAATTCAGAGATCAGGATGTTGTGTGGGACCATGTCAAAGACCTTACAGAAATCCAGGTAGATGACATTGGTCGGTCTTCCCTTGTTCACTGATGAAGTTATTCCATCACAGAAAGCCACCAGATTGGTCAGGCATAATTTGCCCTTGGTGAAGCTCTGCTGTGACTTGGATCACCTCCCTGTCTCGTATGTGTCTTAACATGACATCCAGGAAGACCAGTTCCGTGATCTTCCCAGAGGTGAGTCTCATTGGTCTGTAGTTCCCCTGGTCTTCCTTTCCACACTTTCCAAAAAAAAAGTTTCCCTTTTTCCAGTCACCAGAGACTTTGCCTGACTCCTGTGACTTTTCAAATATGATAGAGAGTGTCTTGGCAGTCACATCAGCCAGTTCCCTCTGGACCTTGGGTTGCACGTCACTAGGCCCCATATACTTGTTGTACCTTGCGTTCAGTTTCATCATGTGGCCTACAAACCTGCTCTTTGCTTTCAGTGGGAGGAATTTTGCTCCCTCCACCCCTGCCTGCAATTTCAGGGACCAGATAGACATGGGAAGCTTGACTGTCAGTGAAAACTGAGGCAAACAACTTGTTGAGTACCTCAGCCTTCTCTAGGTATGTTGTTATAATTTCTGGAAGGCTATAAATCCTCTCCTATTCCTCATATTGCAGCTTAAATGGACTTCATACTTTTTAAAACGCTTCTTAGGATTTAGAGAATTTCCTATCCTTATGACTAGATATGCCATGAATATAGGAAATACAATTGGAAACATTTAAGAAAACAGATTTTTTCCTCCTCTGGGAAAATATATTAAAATGAAAATTGTTCAAATTGTTCAGTGTTTGATTCCTTGAGTTATATATTCTTTTATTCTTTATATCATTTTTATTGCAACCGTAAAAAATTCAGCCACTCCTCACAAGACTTGTTCCCTAGACCCTTCACCAGCTTTCTTCCCCTTCTTTGGGTATGCTCCAGCACCTCAATGTCCTTCTTGTAGTGAGGGGCCCAAAACTGAACACAGTAATCGAGGTGCAGCCTCACCAGAGCTGAGTACCGACAATCACTTCCCTAATCCTGCTGGCCGTAATATTACTGACACAAGCCAGGATGCCGTTGGCCTTCTTGGACATCTGAGCACCCTGCTGGCTCATATTCAGGCAGCTACCAACCAATACTCCCTGGGCCCTTTCCACCAGGCAGCTTTCCAAATACTCTTGCCCAGATCAATAATATATATTTGAAATTTCATGTTTAAATATAATTAAGGCAGAAGTCAAATACTGCAGTATTTTTATAGTGTTAGATGTTGTATATTTCAGTATTTAATTTTCATTGCAAAATATATGTCTGTTTTACATACATATTTTCAGCTCTTGTGTCTCTACAGGTGATGTAATACTTGAACTTTCTTTGAAAGATGTTGTATAAACTTATTAGCAGACAAATGAAATATAGTTCCTCACAGAAGAATGAAAACATATATTCAGTGTCATGTAAGAAGATATCTTCATTTGCATCTGTATTACAATATTGTATTGTTCTAGTGGATTGCATGAGATTTAAATACAAAAGATAATTGCAGTAAGGAGAATGATGTTGCTCTGATGAAATAGACCATTTTCCCAGTACTGAAAATGAGAATTAAAGCACTCTCTGTCTTCTGTAAAGCACTCTCTCTCTTCTGTAGATTGCAGGTTAGGTAGTCAGATTTAATATTATCTGATGTTAGTGCTGTTACCAAAATCAGCATCAAAATTTCTAGCCAGTTAAAACACCCTATTTTTTATTTCTATGTTGAAAGTTTTCACACTGCTAACACTTGAAGTCTTCATGAGATATTTTTTTTCTTCTTTCAGTAAATATATAGTTTTATCTCTTGCGAGTCTTTTGTATTTATGTACTGTATATATATAAAGGTACATATATACATATATGTATAAATGTATGTGTATATAAACAGCTCTACATTTATGAGGCACATACTTTTTAATTAAATGAAGGCCTTCCCTTTGACGTTTGTCCTGGTTCCAGTTAGGACAGAGTTAATTTTCCTCCTAGTAGCTGGTAGGGTGCTATGTTTTGGATTAGGATGAGAAGAGTGCTGATAACATGCTGATGTTTTAATTGTTGTAGAGCAGTGTTTACACCAGGCCAAGGACTTTTCAGCTTCTCGCTCTGCCCTGCCAGAGAACAGGCTAGGGGTGCAGCAGGAGCTGGGAGGGGACAGACCCAGGACAGCTGACCCAAACTGGCCAAAGGGGTATTCCATACCATCTGACGTCATGCTAAACAATATAAAGGGGTGGCTGGCTGGGGTGGGGGGGCCGGCTGCTCGGGGGTAGGCTGGGCATAGGTCAGCGGGTGGTGAGCAATTGCATTGTGCATCACTTGTTTCTTACACATTATTATTATTAATACTATTATCATTATCACTATTATTATTATTGTTATTATTTTTCTGTCTTAATAAACTGTCTTCATCTCAACTCACAGGCTTCACTTTCCTGTTTCTCTCCCCCATCCCAGAGAGGGAGGGGGGAGGGTGAGCGAACGGCTGTGTGGTGTTTAGCTGCCAGCCGGGTTAAACCACAACAACGTTGTAGATTACTTTAGTGAAATATCAAAATCTGTTGTTAAAATCAGGTACTCTTTCTAACATTGTAAATTCCCTTTCCAAAATAAATATATTAATCAGATCAGAAACAAAATAAACTCCACTGAAGTAACACGAATAATTACAGATGAGAAAAAAAACATGAATTCTGATATGTCTTTGGATATATTTTTTTTCCTAATTTCTTGATACTAATATAGGGAATCTGTCTTCTCTTTTTCCTGATTCTGCTAGGTAATTTTGACTTACATGGTGTAGAAAGGAGACCTTTGCTTTTGAAAATAATGTTTTCAACTCAAAACTCACAAACAAGAATTCCTTTAAAATGCACACCTTGGCAGAAAAGGTGAATATCCAAATTCCATGATTTCTGTTTAATATGTCAAATTTAGATTTGTGTTTTCTTACATCCACAATTCTTGCACTTATACTTGCCAAATTGTGAGATTTCTGTAAAGCCTCAGAGGAAAAGATTCTTCTGTCATTCTTTGCCGGTGATACAAAGATTAGAAGGTATTCGAAAGTATAAATTTTCAAACTACGTAAAACAGTTATTTTTGAGTGATAAAACAACCCCACTCTGTCCTCTTTAGGCAGTTTTATATTATCACCGCAATTCTTCCCCCCCTCCCCCCCACCCCCCTCCCTTTCCCCCAGGCATACAGTTCATATGTACAGCCTTTTCTATCACTTACTTTCAAAAAGTTGTCATGAAACATTTCCATTATTCCCAAGAATTCAGGTTCTATTTAATGCCTTTTTTCTTTTTTTTTTTTTTTTGGGGGGGGGGGGGGTGGGGGGGGGGTGGGGTGGGGATTCTATCTGAATCTTCTTCATCCTGAGGAACTATGAGGTACATTTCTAGAAGTGAGATAGGCCATTCAATATCTCCCTGGGCCAGAATACTTGTTTTTTTTATTAAGTCCATAAAAAATGTAATAACATAAAGATGTGGCAGACTGCTTTTTTCCTGATAGGTCAGCTGACCACAATGAAGCAGACATTGTATCTAATGTCTTTTTTCCTTAGGGTGCATTCCTGTTCACTCTACAGAAGTCAAAATATGCTAAGACATAAATAATTTTCACCTCATTTGATAAATTTTAAAGGCTCTAAATAGGACTGTTTAATATTAAGTGAATATTTTGACATTAAGTTACACAATAGCATATTCTGTCATATTTTTTAATGTACTGTAAAAACTAAATCTGTGATTTCATACTTTCTTTCTTATGTCTTCACATACTTAAGGCTATGTTATCATGTTTTCTTGAGCAAATGTACAGTTAACTAAAGCACCTGTGAGTGAAAAGTGTGTATTTTTACTGAAAAGATGTAATAGGATTTTTAAGTAATTTCTTAAAATATGTTAGAATTTAAAGCTTCTGTCTTTCTGAAATATTACTAAATTCATCTGCATATTATATATTCTTTTATGCTTTATATGAAGAAAGGCTCTTTCAAGGTAGAAGTATGACATTTGCACAGCTTCATCTCTCTGTTATCTCCTAATGGAAATTTATTTTTTTTATACTAGTAAGTAACCAAGGTATGGAAACTTCCAGTTCTTGTCTTAAAAGAAAAGAAAAAAAAAAAAACAACACACACACACACAAAAAAAAAAAGAACATGATTTTGAAGGGGAACAGTAGCAGTAAGTGAGAAGATGCAAAATGGGTAATCTTATAAAAAGGGGAAATTCTGCCAGTGTTTTATGAGTGGGAAGCTTATGAGGTGTGGGAGAAATGGGTTGGAAGTGGTGGGAGTACAGAAAGATGAGAGGAAGAATTGATTAAAAGTTGTAGAAATGATGCGTAATATAACAGTGGACACAGAGTGGAAAGAAAGGGGAGAGTATCTTTGATTTTACGGACTAAGTTGGAAGGAAGTGTTCAGGATTAAGTAACTACATGCATTTATTTTCAGTAAAGCTTCTAAGGGAATGGAAAGGAGTACACTTCTTTAGTTATGTATAAATCTATGCTATACAGTAGATGACTGGGATGATAGCATCATGCAATATTGCAAATGGAATTATTTTCATTGAATTTATTAAAAAAACCTTGGAAAGGTGGCAACAAGCATGTTGCACAGTTGCAGTAGGTGATTACAGATCCATTTTCATGAGGAACCAAACAGCTAAGAAAATACAAAACCAGCTGAGAGAAGAAAAGGACTTTGAAAACAGAAGTATATTTTGCTGTGATAAATTTTGAAAGGTAGTGAACCTGCGAGTAAACTTGACAGAAAACTGTGCAGAATCCCTAAACTGGGTTGTTGTCAGGGCATACAAAATCGAGAGATGCAGTAACTGTAGTACAATAAGTATGCAGGATACTTGATAAGTGACAGGTACATTACAAACATTAATTAAGCAATCACGAATGAGATCCTGTCAGCTACTGAATATTTGATACAACCTAATAGCAGCAAATCCCTCTAACTCATTTTTTAACAACTAATAAAGCTCAAGATGTGTATCCGGCTTCATCAGAGGTACCAATTAAATGTTTGTGGTGTCTGTTTCTCCGCAGTTTTCAAGAACTATTGTATCATTAGAGCATTTAAAATGCAATGTCAGCGGGAAATAGAACAATAGCTGCAAGCAAAAAAATTACACAGCATAGGGACATTATGTATTTTTTTTGTCCTCAGTGTACTGCATCTTGGACAGCATTTTTTTTTTTAATTGTTATTATTATTTTTTTTTACTACAAGGAAGAAATGGAAGATAATTTAAGTAAAAAATGACAATGTTACCTTCTTACTGCTACTTAATTGGTTTGTTTAAATATTTCTAAAAATAAAATTAGACCCATGTAAGTTACCTTGGGGAAACTTTTGAATAGTATAAAAATACAAAAAAAAAACACAACAAAACAGCAGTTATTCTGTTCCATTTCTAGATGACTGGAGCACAGCACAAGTTGTCTCTGTTAGGATTTTTGAAACACAAAACAGTAAGATTTTTTTTTTTTTTTCTTGGCAAACATTATGTAATGTAAAAGTCCAAGAATCCTCATTTTGATTAGATTAATACCTCACCTTTCACATTGTCTAGGTAATAGGAGCACACAGGTTTGTCTAAGGCTTACATCAGATTCTTCCATCTTCCTATTTCAAGTCAACTGCATTTACTTGTTTGTTCCATGTAGGGTCAAATAATAGTGAACATGAAAATGGACGTTCCTCAGTAGGTCTCAGGTACATTTTGGCTAAGAACCTATCTTTCACTGGTTCAGATATAAGATGTTAATGTAAAAAGGCACAAGAAATGATGTGAGTACAGAATGGTACTGTTCCAGGATTTTGAGGACTTCATCAGTTCCACAGAATCATATTTAATAGCTGTTGTGGTGCCTACACCTACCTAGTCTTTACCTGAATACTTTAACACTTTTTCAGTATCTTAAGGCAAAGAGATCCACAATTGCATTACACATAGTACAGAATAGATACTTCCTTCTCTTTGTTGCTGTCCTGATATAATGTTTCATAATTGTATTGAGTACCTTCAATTCTTGGTAACAAAGCATATTCAATAATTATTCTCTTTTTACTTTCCCTTTACTACTCACACTTTTTTATTTTCCAGTAGATTTTTTTTTTTTTCTGAACAGTAGCAGAAATCTCTAAGGGAATTTTGTATGATTGCTGTGACAACAAATCTCTGCTTACTCAGAATTTGCTTTGTACCTCTGATTACAATTGTGACCTTTTCTATTCTGCTGTATTTTGTTCAGTAGTGGGGAGTACCATAACTATACACAATATTCAGAATGCTACAAAATTGTTTTCCATTTGTTACGCCATCACAAAACCCTGCACACACTTTCAGAAACTATTCCTCAAATCATCAGTGTTATTATATATATAATAACATATATATATGTTACACACACATATATATATAATGCATGCCTGTGTGTATACTTGCATTGTCTTTTCTCAATACACATTTCATGTCTGTGCATACTGGCTGAATTTCACTTATGATTTTATCCTTCCATTACTTGTACAATGTCTGAGACGTCACCAAGCTGAGTGGTGCAGTTGATACAATAGAAGGAAGGAATACCATCCAAAGGGACAAGCTTGAGAAGTGGGCCCATGCGAACCTCATGAGGTTCTACAAGTCTAAGTGCAAGGTACTGCACCTGGGCTGGGGAAATCCTGGTCATGAGTACAGACTGGGTGAAGAATTCATTGAGAGCATTACTGTGGAGAAAGACTTGGAGGTTCTGATGGATCGAAAGCTTGATATGAGCCAGCAGTGTGCAACTGCAGCCTAGAAGGCCAACTGTATCCTGCGCTGCATCGAAAGAGGAGTGACCAGCAGGTCAAGGGAGGTGATTTTCTCCCTCTACTCTGCAATTGTGAGGCCCTGCTTGGAGTACTGTGTCCAGGTCTGGAACCCCCAGTACAAGAAGGATGTGGATCTGTTAGACTGGGTCCAGAGGGGGACTACAAAGACGATCAAGGGGCTGGAGCGCCTTTCGTGTGAGGAAAGGCTGAGAGAGCTGGGGATGTTCAGCCTGGAGAGGAGAAGGCTGTGGGGAGACCTTATTGCAGTGTTTCAGTACTTAAAGGGGTCTTGTAAAAGAAATGGAGGACTCATTACCCGGGTAGGTAATGATAGGATGAGGGGAATGGTTTTAAACTGAAAGAGGGGAGATTTAGATTAGAAGTTAGGAAGAAATTCTTCACTCAGAGGGTAGTGAGGCACTGGAACATGTTGCCCAGAGACATTGTGGATGCCCCATCTCTGGAGGTGTTCAAGATCAGGTTTGACGGGCCTTTGAGCAATGTGGTCTAGTGGGAGTCCCTACCCATGGCAGGGGGGTTGGAACTACGTGATCTTTGATGTCCCTTCCAACACAAGCTGTTCTGTGATTCTATGATTTTGTGAATCTTAATGGTTTCAATTTTGCTTTCTATTTGTTTCTGTCACCAGCATGCCTGAGCGGTTTCTCTCCCTTTCTCCATTTCCCCCCCTCTCTTTACACCCCTCCATTTCCAAATCCTTTAAGAATACCACAGGACAAGTTAAGTCACAGTTACAAACAAACAAACAAACAAAAAAAGAAAAAAAAAAAAACTTTCTGTGGGTAATATCCCTTTTCTGAAACTGACCCAGTTCACACCCACACAAAATGCTGACTTTGACATAACATAAGCACACCTGCACAGATCATATTGCAGACAATTCCTATATTTTTGGGCCCCGATAGATAAAGTTATAACTGAAGAAGATATAGAAAAACCTTTTAGTGCTGTCATAAAATAATATATACCCCACTCTAACTGAATAGCTGAGACACTATTATGTCAGGAAACTGATGTAAAACACTGAGTTGGTCCAAGTGAAATGTATTTTCATAAACATTCTGGGGATGGATTTTTGCAATTGCGTGTAACAGTGTACAAGGCAACATTTAGAAAATGAAACTTCATCTCTAATGCAACAAAGAGCCTGCTGCTCCTGTGCTTTATAATTTAATTAATCCCTCATGAATTCTGGATTAATTTACAATGAAATAGATCCACTGAATCTATCAGGAGAACAGTTTCTTCTATTAACATGTTCCCTTTAGATTTCTGAAAACAGAAATAGGAATAGATTTCTGAAAACAGAAATCTAAATGTGCAATATTCCAGAAGATGGAAATGTGTTTGAGGCACAAAGTGCAGGAATTATGACAACTCTGTTGTCCATGAATTCAGAAAAAAAGATAAAAATAAAAAATACTATCTAAAAATACTATCTAAATATAAAAAAATCTAAATCCCAGTGGGAAAACTGGGTTACTGGGTTAGTGCAAATGAGGTACAATTGTTTTAATGTGTAAGAAAGGCAGGCACAGAGGTAAAAGGATCATTTAGTAGGCAAACATTAAAACTCTCTCTGTCTTGTATTATCATTTCATTCATATCTTAATTATATATGCTTTTGCATATGCACTATTTATGAACCGTTATCAATGGTTCATATCTTAATTATATGTGCTTTTAATTTGTGTTCTTCAGGTGGAAAGCTATAACATTGTCCTCCAACTTCAAGTCAGAAATAACAATTTCAGCAATGTAGAAAACTGACTACTAAAATGCTTAATTGTTAAAAGAATCTATCTCCACAAGTCATGTACCTGATCAGGGTTAGGCAAGAGACTTGCTGAAGAGTTAAGAGTTGTACGAAAAAAAATATAAATAAGAAAATCAAAGAAGGATGGGAGACTCATTAAGATATGTTGATTACAGGGAAGTAGTAGATGGGAGCCAGGAGACTTCAGAAGTTAAATTGCACTGATGGTATCTTACTTAACTGTATAACCATTTGCTGTGACCAGACAGCCAAAAACTGCAGCAATTTTGATAAAGTTTATAGAAATGGAAAACTCTTCTGTGTCAAAACTCGTGATAAATGTCACTTTGTAAATGGGAAAAAGAAGAGTACTTTCATATTTAATATGTAGATAAATTGTCTGAGCATTAAATTCTGAATCAGGAAATATTTATCTGCCTTTGCTAAGACATTCTTCTGTTCAAGTATATTAAATGTATATCATATATAAGGCCACTATGATAAGCAAACATTCCTAAGTTATTATTCTCATATAATGAGAAATATATAGTATACATTTCAGCTGTACTTTCAGTAACACATAATGTTCTGTTAAAAGGTAACTTTTTTTTTTGTCTCAAGAAATAATGTGATACATGACTAGTAGTATAAATCAACATTCTGAAATGTAAAGTTGCAGACTGAAAATGTTAGAATTAACTGTAAGACAATATTCTTGCACTTATACACACACACACACACACACACACTTAAAATGGGCTAATCAGTCCTACATCTGGTTTGATGGGACTAACAGAAAACATAGGTGTGCATGTTCTTTCCAGCTCACTTTAGGGGTCTTTCCAGTCCAGTTCCTGGATCATTGATTTACCCAAGCCTACCCAAGCCTTTCTATCCAAGCCATTGATTTACCCAAGCCTTTCTACCCAAACCTGCCTTGGGTAGAAACATGGTTTCAAAGCTGTTCTCATTAGGGTCATTTGCTCATAAGCAAACAGATGATAGTACTACATATCAGGTTAAGTCCTCCTTTCAGGACAAACTCTCTCATTGGAAAAGTTCCCTTTGGAGTGAAATTCTTGGAAAAACTTTGAACTTTGTCTAGATTCAACTATCATTAGTATTTTTAGTTTTCCAAGAGGATTTTTTTTTTTTTTTTCAAAAGAGGATTCTTTTCAATGAAGTCCGTTACTGGCAGTTTTCCATGAATGTGCATTATGTTTATGCCTGATTTCAGCTACTTTGAAGGTTTTTTTTTTGGTTGGTTGCTTCCTGAGACCAACATTTCTGATCTAACAGCAATATTTATTAGGTCTGTAAAATCCACAGACTCTGTGGAGTGGATTTTAAAATACTAATTTTAAAAGTACTGTCAAATAGATACATGTTTAATTAGATACCAAAGAAATAGAATTTCAGAATGTGGTTCGTGTGCTGTAATAACTGCTGTTACTCAGTCGTGTTCAGAACATAGCAGTGCAAGTGTGATTAAAGTAACAAATATATACATATATATCTTTTTCGTAAAAAAAAAAAAAAAGATTTAGAATTTAAATTTCTAAAATATCGTTCACTTTTACAAATCATATCACCACTCATATTGAATCATTCCAAGGCTTTGTTAGCTTCACTGTGCAAAGAATGGAAAAGGAAGTCTGAGAGCATCTTCTTTAAAAATTTTCTCTTTTTGGCTATTCAATATTGTAAGTAGATTAAGATTCCACTATCTTAGTAGAAGGGCTGGAAAAGACAATATATATACCTAGTTTCAAAATGAGCCATCATACCTGCCCTTCTCTAAAAGAGCAAGACTCCAACCGAGGTGTATTAGAAACAGGTGTGGTTGCAGACAATTGCTTTCTGAAAAAAAAATAACCAAACGATGAAATTAATGGATAGATGACATTTATATTCTTTAGAATAGCACAGTTCTCTGAAAGATAATGAGAGATATATAGCCTGTATCTACTCACAGAAACCCTGTATCTACTCACTCAGAGCATACTTACCAATCTGTTCGATCTGAATGTCTAGACAAGTGAATTTTGAGCTTATTTGTATTTCCACAGAGATCTGGCAGTTTTTGTGTGGTGATCAGCAAAATATCATATTTAAGGAGTGGAAATTTATTTATTTATTTATTTATTTAGCTTAATGGCTGTTCTCCAAATAATTTCCTTTCATTTACAATGTCTGCTTTTGACTATTATGTCTGAACTGAAAAGGCTATTATTAGCAGGGCAGTTCAAAACACAATCTTTTCTCTACAGCATTCCTCTACGATTTCTGTTCTGTTACGAGATTTGCCTGATGTACTCAGAGGAATATGTATTCTTTTTCTGTCTGTCCAAACAATCTGAACACACTGTTTTTTATTCTCAATTTCAGTCCTAATAAATCGTTTTTGTTAATATGTTTTAAATGGACACTCACCTGCTGCTGGTCAGTGTCTTCAAGCATATCTAAAACCAGAATGAATTCAAATAAGTGGTAATATGATTTATATATATAAAAAAAAAAAAGCACAGACTATTTAAAAGGTGGAATTATATGCAGTATAGTAATTTGATAGCAGGGGCTTCACTCAGCTTTGAACTTTTCTCTCAATTTTTTTTTTTAACTGAAGTTCATGTACTGTCTGCATGTATACTGTCTATAGCTATAGCTATAGTATATAGCTATTGTGCTTGACACTTTAAGATGGATTCTAGTGTTGTTTTGAAGGCTGGGTTTTAAATGCAATTAGTTTTCACAACACCATAGGTGGGAAATAAACTTACTCCAAACGTAGTTTATAGAGATACAGTTAGTGTTACATAGCCATGCTTTACCTTCACATGCAGCTTCACTGGAAGCTGCTGACTGTCCTGTGCAAATGAGCTGTGCATTCCACCTCATTTAGTTAAAAGGCCTTGTCTTTTCATGGTAGGTTTATTGAAGTGTTGTTTGTCTTTTTATCCCAAAAATCACATGCAGTGTAAATTAATCTTTCCGTTGTTCTGATTTGCAATATTGATTCTTATAGAGAGATTCTGTGGACCTGAGAAACTGGCAAGAAGTATACAACTATTTTTCCAGATTCTGTTAGTATACAAAGCTTTAATTTTCAAGCATAATACTTTAAATACAGAATACATGTTTTAGAGGTGGCTGATTAATAAATTAACAAGGTTAAGCCACGTATACAGGATAATATAGTCCTCTGATCTGCCTGGAGTGGACTATTGCTTAATACGACAGTAGGTGGTGTTGTGCTGAGTATGAGCTGTTTATCTGTCTTAAAAAAAAAATCCTGTTCACATGCTACTCTATGCTACTTTAGCTAGCTACACTATGTACTTTATGTACACTTTTGTTGACATTGTTTTATCAAAGAAGGATTTTACAGGCTAAATCAGTACATAACATAAGAAAATGTGAAGCACTCAAACACATTTGATATAAATGTTGCATTGTTATGATAGACTGTTTTCTACAGTGTTAGATAGAAAAAAAATAAAAAATGAAAGAATGAGAAGATGTCTTGCAACCACTACATTATAGAATCATAGAGTCATAGAATCATTAAGATTGGAAAAGACCTCTAAGATTATCTGGTCCAACCATCCGCCTACTACCAGTATCACCCACTAAACCATGTCCCTAAGCACAACATCCAACCTTTCCTTGAACACCCCCAGGGACGGAGACTCCACCACCTCCCTGGGCAACCAGTTCCAATACCTGACTGCTCTTTCTGAGAAGAAAATGTCCCCTAATTTCCAAACTAAACCTCCTCTGGTACAGCTTAAGGCAATTCCCTCTAGTCCTATCGCTTGTTTGCAAGAATAGGCTGACCCCCAACTCCCCACAACTTCCTTTCAGGTGGTTGTAGAGAGCAATAAGGTCTCCCCTGAGCCTTCTCTTCACCAGACTAAACAACCCCAGTTCTCTCAACCACTCCTCATAGGACTTGTGTTCCAGGCCCTTCACCAGTTACGTAGCCCTTCTCTGGACATGTTCCAGGGCTTTGATGTCCTTCTTGTAATGAGCTGCCCAAAACTGAACACAGTACTCAAGGTGCAGCCTCACCAGAACAGAATACAAGGGGACAATCACCTCCTTCGTGTTGATGGCTACACTGTTCCTGGTACAAGGCAGGATCCCGTTGGCCTTCTTTGCCACCTGGACACACTGCTGGCTCATGTTCAGGTAAGCCTCAGCCAACACCCCCAGATCCTTTTCCTCTGCACAGCTTTCCAGCCACTCTGCCCCAAGCCTGTAGCACTGCATGGGGTTGTTGCAGCCAGAGTTCAAGACCAGGCACTTAGCCATGTTGAACCTCATCCCATTGACCTCTGCCCATGGACCCAACCTATCCGAGTCCCTCTGCAGGGCCTTCTTACCCTCCGGAAGATCGACCCTCCCCCCAGTTTGGTGTCATCTGCAGACTTACCGAGAGTTCACTCAATTCCCTCATCCAAATCATCAATAAAGATATTAATGAGGGCCCCAATACCGTCCCCTCGGGAACACCACTCGTGACTGGTCTCCAGCAGGATTTCACTCCATTCACCACTACTCTCTGGTCCCAGACTTCCAGACTGTTTTTAACCCAACAAAGAGTGTACTTTTCCAATCCGTAAATATAAGAATCTAGTAGCTTCTCCAGGAGAATACTGTGGGAGACCGTGTCAAGGCTTTGCTGAAGTCTAAGTAGAGTACATCAATAGCCTTTCCGTCATCCAACAAGTGGGTCACCCAGTCAGAGAAGGAGATGAGGTTGGTTAGGCAGAACTTGCCTTTCATAACCCCATGCTGACTGGGCTTGATCCCCTGTTTGTCCTGTGTATGCTGCATGATTGTATTCAAGATGACCTGTTCCACCACCTTTCCTGGCACTGAAGTAAGGCTGACAGGCCTGTAGCTCCCCACGTCCTCCTTATGACCCTTCTTATAGATGGGCATCACATTAGAATGAATATCTCCAGTCATCTGGGACCTCCACAGATGACCGTGACTGCTGATAGATGATGGAAAGTGGCCCAGCAATCGCATTTGCCAACTCCCTCAGCACCCTTCGGTGGATCCCATCTGGCCCCATGGACTTGTGACAGTCCAGGTGGAGCAGCAGGTCTCTAACTGTTTCCGCCCAAACTGTGGGGAGTTTCTTCTGCTTCCCGTCCCACACCCCAGACTTCCAGGTCGGGAGACTGAGTACTCCGAGGATAAGTGGTCTGGCTAATAAAGACAGATGCAAAGAAGGCATTAGGAACCTCAGCCTTTTCCTTATCCTGAGTAGTTATGTTTCCCCCTTCATCCAGTAAAGGATGAAGATTCTCCTTGGCCCTCCTCTTGCAATTAATATATTTATAAAAACATTTTTTGTTATCCTTAACCATAGTGGCCAGGTTGAGCTCATACTGGGCTTTGGCCTTCCTGATTTTTTCAAAGCTTTGGCCTTCTTGATTTTTTCTCTGCATATGCTATCAACTTCCTTGTACTCTCCCTGAGTTATCTGCCCCTTCTTCTATGAGACCTAAACTATCTCTTTTTCTCCTGGACACTCAGCAGAAGTTCTCATGTCATTCTTCTTCCCTGCCGACTCATTTTGTGGCACACAGGGACAGCCTGCTCCTGTGCGTTTAAGACTTCCCTCTTGAGGAGCGTCCAGCTTTCCTGGACCCCTCTGCCCTTCAGGACTGACTCCCATGGGACCCTCCCTACTGGTGTCCTGAACAATTCAAAGTCTGCCCTCCAGAAGTCCAAGGTGGCAGTTTCACTGACCCCTCTCCTGACTTCACCAAGAACAGAGAAATCTACCATGGAATGGTCACTCTGCCAAAGACAACTCCCTACCACCGCATCTCCCACCAGTCCTTCTCTGTTCTTGAACAGCAAGTCTAGTGGGGCACCCCCTCTGGTAGACTCACTAACCAGCTACTATCAGGTAGCTGTCTTCCACACACTTCAGGAACCTTCTAGACTGCTTCCTCAGGGCTGTACTGTATTTCTGGCATATGTCCGGGAAGTTAAAGTCCCCCATAAAAACAAGCATAAAAGCTTTAACAAGACCTGCAAAGTGATGGAGCCAGAAAAGGAAAAGCAGTTACTCCTTGATTATAGTTTTAAATAAGTATTAATTCAAAGACAGAAACCATATTTATCGTGTTAAGCTTGTCTCAACCCTGACTATAAAACTGTTTGCTAAATTTGAAAACCTGGAGTTCGAAAGGGGCTCAACTGAAGGAAGTTATGTCCTACAGGAAATGGAAAAGGTTTGAAGGCTCCGACTTGGGACTGATGGTCCATACTTGTAAGAATGGCAAACTGGGGTCTCAAAGATCTTAATTTCTGTAGGAAATGCTTAGACTAAAGTGAGCCTGTAGCCTGTGAAACTACAGCATGATTACAGTGTCTCTGAAAATGAAGCTGCTAGGTGCGGTAGTGCCCATGTTCAATAATTTCAGCTCTTCATAACTTTATTTCTTCAGTTTAGAACTTCATACCATTATTCATTTATGCTTTCTAGGATGTTTGCCAACATCCCAAGGAAAAAACAGAGCTTAAAATATTCAAAGATATGAAATATAAGGTTCCATTACTGTATTAGGAATATTTTCTACGATTTCCATTAAAATGCTTTATCAAGATTGGGTCACTCTTAATAGATTTTAGATAAATATCATAACAAAAGGATTAAGATAACCACCTGACAGGAAAAAAATGGCTTAAAGATTAATTAGTTTCTGAATTGTCAGAGTGAAACAATGAAAGAGCTGAAAATAAAACTTGAGAATAAAATATTGCATAAATATATATCCTGGAGGAAAACAGGAATAAAATATACCAAGATTTTGCCACAAAAAATGCCAGAGAGAAGTTTTCTAACATTTTCCTCTTTTTCTGTTGCTTTGTTTTCCTTGTAAGTCTTTGCCAGTGGGCTGTTTTTCTGCCAGTTCTTTTTGTTGTCACTTGTTGTTCTTTCGTTGCTGTTGTTTTCTTTTTTGTGATGAGTAGTAAATTTGAAATACATTTGTGATGCACATTTTTAATTAAGTCTTCTTCTGTTGCTAAGTCAAACAAAAATGCAAGAGTTTAATGTAAGTCCTGTTTAATGTAAAATAGTTACTAAATCACTGAGTAATCCTTCAGTAAATGAACATAGATACTTTTGTCCAGAAACACAATTATTTGCAACATATGGAAATACCAATAAGGGTCATTCATAATTCTTCTGCAGCTTACTTCAGTGCACTCGGTAATAGTTAGAGCAGTGAATTTCAAACTTCTTCAGAAACAATCTGAATCTTCAGAAGAAACATGCATATAACGGAATGAGCAACACACAGTGCACTGCTTAATATTTTGAGAAGAATTGATACACTGGATTAGTCTGAACTGGCTGGGAAATAACATTTGCTTAGCCAAACGGTTTTTCGATCTTCAGCTATAAACAGTCTGTGCTAGTGATAAATGTAAGATACAGTTAAGTGTCCACCGATATTAACTATGTATTAGCTTAAGTACTGTGTGAACATAAATCATTTCAATGTGTTGATTCAAACCAATAATAAACTCACTTGAAAATTGTTCATTATTATTGGGGCAGAGGGTTTTCAGATGGTTGTATTTTTATAACAAGAAAATTTCAGTAACTATTTCCTACCACATTTTGAGTACAAAGCACTGTTTCCCAGTAGAAGAAAAATATTTAAACTTTTAATTACATCTTCAGTTTCAAGTTAATGAAAATGTTGCATTTGGGTCCAAATTACACAGTGATCATTGTGTGTCGTAACTTTTTGGGTAACTTTATTTCTTGAAAACTCTTTGAAACAAACAAACAATCAAAAGAACTTTCGTTTTAGGCCTTTCCCTTACATATTTATGATTGCACATGTCTTATGATTCTTTTTTCAACCAAGTTCTTTTTTTTGTTTGTTTGTTTTTAGTTTTTCTCCCTTACTGAGGAAATGAATATAGTTGTTGTTGCTGTCAAAATAAAACACTCAAAACTTGGCTGTGAAATTGACTGTCCTCCTCCCTGAAATGTTGACCCATAAAAATGCAAACATTTACTGCCACAGGACCAGTTATTTTGTATGGTTGTAAAAATAAGTGATTGTGTATATGACACTTAAGTTCTATTAGAAAATTGTAATACAGTAGGAAATTAAATAAAGTACTTAGAAGCTGTGATAAAGTTCTATCGAATTTTGACTTCAGTTTCATAACTACATTTTGTGACTTATTAACCTTAGGTAGATTTTGTTCTGCCTGTTTTGTTGAATCTTAAACAGCAGTTCACTAGTAGACACAATGGACCAGTTTTCAAAATTGTCTAAAGTACATATACAAAAAGGCTCTTAAATGTGATGACAGCAATGTGTTTCCCATTATAACAACACTTTGTATATCCATGCGAATTTTCCATTAGCAGATGTCATAGTACTTTTCAGCTACTAATGACTTAAGTCCCCCAGTGTCCTAGAGAAGAAACATTGCTATTCCTGTTTCAGGAAAGCCATTAGAAAACATGAAAGAGATAGTAAATGTGACAGAAATTACCTGCCCTGTAATGGCTGTATAAGAGTTGGAAAACTATATCAACCAGAGAGAAAAGTGTGTGACTGGAAGCACTTTTCTCTTTTTTGATACTTATATGCAGCAGCTTTCTCATTGCCAGTTAGCTGGACAAGCCAGGGAAATTGACCATTCAGAACTGTTTCTACTTTAAAACAAATGATCTCTTCAGCAAGGCTATCTCTTTTTACTTGTACAAATACAGGTCCATTGTACCAAATATTCTCTTATAAGCCTCCCTTTTCTTACTTACTCTACTGGCAATTTTGTCAGACTCTGTAAGCCTTTCAAGGAAATTATTTCCAGGCTATATTTCTGCCTTAGCAAGCTTGCAAGTCTGGTAAGGTTTCCTGTCTGTGTTTGTATTATGGACTTTGTTATATATCATCAGTGAAGGTGGAAATTCAGTGTTTCCCTCACTGCCTTCCAAAATTGTTACTGATTGTAAATCAACCTTCTCAAGCTTTCCTCTTCAATAATTTGGGCTTTCTCTGATACTAAGATGTTCAAATAGATATTCCACTGAACTCATACGGTTTTCATACTTTAAAGGCAATATAACACTCTATGTGTGTATTTTTTTTTGCTATGAAATGAAACCAAAAGTCAGAGAAATTGCTACATACCTGAAACCTCCATCCTAATATCCTTTGTATCCTATGAGGACACTTGGCCACCTGTACCAAGGCAAAATTTTCTGTGAAAGTTGTAAGAATAAGCTATTAACCTTTTAATTTCACCAGCTAATGAAGGAAAAGGCAAAAACAGCTTTATCATGGAGAGGGCTGAGAAGCTGGGTAAGGAAAAAGTTTTCAGAAATGGAAGACAAGGAGAGTGTGGATTTAAGAAGATCAGGACATGGAGCTGATAGAAGAACATAAGGGACTTCTACAGCTATGGATTTAATATACTATCTGGTTGGCAAGAGTGATATCTCCTATTTTATGAATCATAGAATCATGGAATCATAGAATAACTTGAGTTGGAAGGCACACAAAAAGATCACAGAATCACAGAATCACAGAATCATCTAGGCTGGAAGAGACCTCCAAGATCACCGAGTCCAACCTCTAACCTAACACTAACAAGTCCTCCACTAAATCATATCACTAAGCTCTAAATCTAAATGTCTTTTAAAGGCTTCCAGGGACAGTGACTCAACCACTTCCCTGGGCAGCCTATTCCCTGATTCCACACAGGACCACCCAAAAATCAGACCATATGTCTGAGAGCATTGTCCACATGCTTCTTGAACTCCCAGCAGGCTTGGTGCCATGACCACATCCCAGTGGAACCTGTTCCAGTACCCAAACACTCTCTTAGTGAATAACCTTTTCTTAACATCCAGTCTGAACCTCCCCTGTTGCATCTTCATGACATTCCCTTGGGTCCTATCATTGTTCACCAGAAAGAAAAGATCAGTGTCTGCCCCTCTGCTCCTCTGTGTGGGGAAGCTGTAGGCCACAATGAGCTTTACCCTCAGTCTCCTCTTCTCTAGGCTGAATAAACCAAGTGACCTCAACTGCTTCTCATACATCTTTCCATCTAGACTCTTCCTCATCTTTATAGCCTTTCTTTGGTTACTCTTTAATAGTTTTATATCTTTCTCATATTGTGGTTTCCAAAACTGCATACAGCACTTGAAATATGGCTACACCAGCAGAGAGGAGTGGGACAATCACTTCTTTCAACCAGCTAACAATTCTGTGTTTGATGCACCAAGGATATAGCTGTCTCTCCTGGCTGCCAGAGCACACTGTTGACACCTATTCAATGTGAAATTGAGCAAACCCCACAGATCCCCTTCTGTGGAGCTGCTCTCCAGCTGTTTGTCCCCAAGTCTGTACCTATATCCAGGGCTGTTCCATCCCAGGTGCAGAATCTGGCACTTTCTCTTGCTAAATTTCATACTGTTGATGATTTTCCAGCTCCCTAATTTGTCAAGATCTCTCCGCAAGGCAGCTATACACTCAAGGGAATCAACAGCTCCTCCCAGTTTATTGTCATCCTCAAACTTAGTACACATTCAGGTCCTGCATCCAAGTCATTTATGAAAACATTAAAGCGAACTATCCCTAAAATAGAGCCTTACAGAATCCCACTAGCAACTGGCCGCCAGCCTGACTTAACCCTTTTTACTACAACTGTTTGAGCCCGACCCATCAGCCAATTGTAGTATGTATTTATCTAGCTGTATGCTGGACATTTTTTTCCAGAAGGATGCTGTGAGAAATAGAGTTGAAAGGTTTGGTGAAATCCAAACAGATTACATCAACTGTCTTCCTATTGTCAACCAGGTAACCTTGTCATAAAAGTAAAGTAAGTTTGTTAATTTCTGTTAAGGGGACCTGTGGTGGTTTTATTCGGGTGGGCGGCCGAGCCCCACCACAACCGCTCTCTCACTTCCCCTCCTTAAAGAGGAATGGGGATAAAATACGATGAAAAGGGCTCAGGGGTTGAGTTAAGGATGAGGATCGCACAGTAATTATCGTGACGGGCAAAACAGACTCAGCATAGGGAGATAGTAAGATTTATTGCCTATTACTAACAAACTAGAGAAGTGAGAAACAAAGGAAAGAAACCAAAAGCACCTTCCCCCCCATCAACCCTCTTCCACCTCCTCCCCCAGAGCAGCGCAGGGGAATGGGGGAATGGGGGTTATGGTCAGTCTATAGTGCTTCTTCTCTGCTGCTCCTTCTCAATCACTCTCGTCCCCTGTGCTGTAGTGTCCCTTCCATGGGATGCAGTCCTTGCCGAACTGATCCGACGTGGGCTTCCCATAGGCAGCAGCTCTTCAAGAACTGCTCCAGATATGGGTCTGTACCACGGGGTCCATCCATCAGGAGCAAACTGCTCCAACCTGGATCCCCCATGGGAAGCAGCTCCTGCCAGGTCACCTGCTCCTGCGTGGTCTCCTCTCCAAGGGCTACAGGTCCAGCCCAGAATCTGCTCTGGCAGGGGTCTTCCACAGGTCTTAGCCTCCACCAGTGCAGGTCCATCTGCTCCACCGTGGTCTCCTCCACGAGCTGCAGCATGGAACCCTGCTCCACCGTGGTACTCCATGGGCTGCAGGGGGTCAGCCTGCTTCACCATGGTCCTCACCACAAGCCGCAGGGGACTTCTGCTCCGGCGCCTGGAGCACCTCTCCCCCTCCTTCTTCACTGACCTTGGTGCCTGAAGGGTTGTTTCTCACTCCTCTCACTCTCCCAGCTGCTGTGTGGCGCAGCGTGTTTTTTTTTTTTTTTTCCTGTCTTAAATATACTCTCACAGAGGTGCAAAACAACATCACTTATTGGCTCGGCTCTGGTCAGCAGTGGCGCCCTTACCTAACATAGGGCAGCTTCTAGATTCTTCTCACAGAAGCCACCCCTATGGCCCCCTGCTACCAAAACCTTGCCACGTAAACCCACTACAGGACCTTCCCTTTGTGAACCCATGTTGGCTGTGGCCAATGACCACACTGTCCTTCAGTATATTTCAGTAACTTCCTGAATAATCTTATCCATAATTTTACCAGGCACTGAAGTGAGACTGACAGGCCTGTAATTGCTAGGGTCTTCTTTCTTTCCCTTCTTGAAAACTGGGACTATTACCAGCTTCTAGTCAGCTGGGACATCTCCAGATTCCCAAGACTGTTGAAAAATAATTGAGAGAAGCATCACAATGACATCAAACAGTTCTCCCTGAATACCCTGGGATGAATCCCATTGAACTCCATAGATCTATATGTATCCAACTTGAGCAGCAAATCCTCCACAGCTTCAGTTGGTTGGGAGTTTATCATTACTACAGTTACAGTGCCTCTAACTCAGGGCACCTGGAATCCCAGGATCCATCACAGACAGAAGCAAAGAAGGCATTAAATGTCTGAATGCAACCATTCTTTTTAATACTTTTTTTTTTTTTTTTTTACTTACCTACTTTTCTGAATGTTATCTCAGTGATTAAACTTGTAAGAACTTAATGCCCTTGTTCTTCATTCGCCCAAATAACTAATTCCTTGCTTTGGCAAACATGTTTTCTGACATGATAAATGAAATTATATATATGCTTAACTAAAATTGTAAGTGCAGGTGTTTTTTTTTTTTGGTTTTTTTTTTTTTTTTTTCTATAATTAAACTATTACAACAGCATCAGACGCAGTGAGTCCAAGAATGGTATTTTTAATTCTGATCTTTTTCAAATATTTATTTAGAAATATAATTAACCAGTGGAATGATAATATCATGAATATAACTGCTGTTATATGTTATATGCTAAGTTTCATAAGAAACTACAATTTTTTTATTACCAGCTTTCTTGAATAGTCACTGCTTAGAGATGAGAATATAAATCTCGTTTACAACTTAACCTGAAAAACAAATGTATTGGATGTGAATTTTTTTCTTCTCAAAATATTTGAATGACAGTACATGGATTCCTGTAGAAAAGCAGGTTGAGACCTGAGCTTTTCCATACATTAGTGTACACTCCTTTTAGTGTTCACAAAGAATATGTTCAAAGAGAGATTAAACGAAAGTATTGATGGAGTATTTTAATCAGAAGGGGAAAAAATGCAAGGAATCTTTATTTATTTATTTATTTTAATTTGCTAAAGTGTTTTTTTTTTTTTTTTTTTTTTCCTATCAAAGGATATACTTGATCTGTATCCCTAAGATGGCTTTTCTATATGAAAGAAAATTTAACTGTTTTGTTTCAGTGCAGTACATATGTTACTTATTTTTTTTAGGGCTAAAAGGAGATTTGATCTGCAAAACAATGATCAAAACAAAATTTGATGGCTTACACTGTTATTTGGTATACTACTTCAGTTAATGATTTGTACTGCTGTGGACTATGAGAGTACTAAATTTTATCAAATATGAAATATGAATCCAGCTACTACTGATAAATAAAATCTTTACAGTTTTGGTAGTTATATGAAATGTTACAGCAGAATATGAACTTCCTCAATTGGTTGTTTGAGGCACTTGCCATTTGACCTGGTGTTTGCATTACAGATAAATTTTATTTAAATACATTTACAGTCAAGTTATATAAAAATTCAGTCATATCTACATGCAGCTTCATAGAGCTATCACAAAATGTTTATCGAACAAAATGATTAAATGTTCTGTTAGGTCCAAGGATATATATGGAATGTTCAAAAGGAATGGAGATAAAAATGAAATCTACAAATGTTGTGACAGTCTGACTGTAAATCAGTTACTTTCACAGTAAGTACGAGTAAGTTCTCTAAAGGTAGAATTATTGGTGTCAGGAAACATTATTCATTCTCTGCCATGGTCATCTTTACCTTGAAATATATCCAAGGCCATTATTATTATTTGTCTTTTTCAATGATATTTGGAGTTTGCTTAAGGAAAGTTTCTGGACCACTTCAGTACTAAATGAATATCTTACACAGAATATTAACCATTTGGGTTCTGTGTGCCTGTACAAGGAACACGGGAATCAGGGAATGATGTGAGTTCCTGTAACAGTGGATCATGTAATTATCTCATACATATGGGTTGCTATGCAGTCAAGTATGTTGCATCCAGAAACCATTAATTTGTAGAGCAATGGATGTTGGAAACAAATAAAATAAAATAAAATAAAATAAAATAAAATAAAATAAAATAAAATAAAATAAAATAAAATAAAATAAAAATTACTGAATAAGGTCTAGTGGAGGCAGTGACACAAGCTTAATAGCTCTGATATTGTATAAACAGTGTGAATAATATGATTCATAGAAGGATTTCCACAGAATAACTAAAAACATTTTTTCTGTCCCAGAAGAGAAAGAAAGTCCGTTTTAGAGATATCAAGGCAGCTTATTTATTTGCATATTTCAGTTTCTTCAAGATGAGCTTTTTTTTTTTTTTTTTTTTTTTGACTCTTATTAGTTATCTCTTCTTGATCCATCTTATTTGGATCCATTTTCCCCAGTTAAGCAGTGAGGAATTGGTTGAGCCAAGCAAAAATTTTACTAATCCACATGAATTACAGAAGATGTGTACATTGTACTTATATGTGGTTTATATTTCTATTGTAGAACAAAACATTCCAGAGAACCGAACACATGGATTAACACCACCTTATTTTCTTAAATTCACTCTTTGTTAAGGACTATTAAGTATTGCTTGATGCCTGTCCTTTCTAATGGATGAAAATATTCTTATGAATAGTTACTTTGATGCTTTAGCATCCACAAAATTTAACTTAACAAAACAACAAAACTTCTTAAAGCATAGATTTTGCCTGTGTTGCGCTGTGATGGCTTTAGATACTCCATAAAAAGAAATGCATAACAATCCATGAAATTCATTAAATTCTTGCACCTTTAATTTACTGCAGAAGACTGGTAGAAATTTCATGCTCTGAAATGCTGAAAGTATAATAGCTTTATTAAAAGATAGTGCCTAATACCACAACAAGTGTTTTACATTAATTTAGCCAACAACTTAGCAGACTTATTTGCTGTTTTCCACTCTCTTTGAAGCTTTCTCACAGAATATCTTGGTGTTGTTGTTTGTGCAGGGTTGTTTTGTTTTGTTGTTATTTTTTTTACTATATTCTTTGTGATTATATTTTCTTGTGAAAAGATTCTTCACCCAAGACAAATAAATAAATAAGTCAACATTTGACTGTATTTTTTTTCTATGTTTCTTGGAGTGATTTTTTGTGTGCCAATTATCCTGAATATATCCAAGATAAAGTATGCATTTTTTGTTTTGTAGCTGCCTGATTGGTATAATTCTACTGTATAGAAGTTGGTCCTTCAAAAATGAGTAATGATAAAAAGATGTGGTGAGATTGAAAATGAAACTAAATGGAGGGTGAATTCTCCCTATAGTATACTTGAAATACTTCCACATTCTAAATCGGAAAATTGCTAAAATATCTGCACCCATCTCAGAACTTGTATGAAGTAGAACTGATAAAAACTTTTACATAATATTTTTCTGACAAATAACACTGCTAAAATCCAGTTCTCTTAAAAGAAGGTATTGCATTCAATTACTCTAGGTATTATGACCCTAAATATTTCATTGATGTCTATTTTTTACTTGCATTAACAATATTTTGTTAAATAAAGCACACAATATTGCACATACTATAAAATAAAAAGTATATTAAAATCATAGAATCAGAGAATCATTAAGATTGGAAAAGACATTCAAGAACATCTGGTCCAGTCACCACCGTAATATCAATGTCACCCACTAAACCATGTCCCTAAGTGCCAGATCCAACTTTTCTTTGAACATACCCAGGGACAGTGATGCCACCTCTTCCCTGGGCAACCCATTTCCATGTCTGACCACACTTTCTGAGAGGAAATGTCTCCTAATTTCCAACCTAAACCTCCCCTGGAACAACTTGAGGTCATTCCCTCTAGTCCTATCACAGGTTATTTGCGAGAGGATGACACGCAGCTTCCCCACACCTTCCTTTCAGGTAGTTGAGACAATAATGTCTCCCCTGAGCCTTCTCTTCTCCAGACACCAGTGTCCTCAGCAGCTCCTCATAGCACTTGTGTTCTAGGCCCTTCACCAGCTTTGTAGCCCTTCTCTGGACATGTTCCAGGGCTTCAATGTCCTTCTTGTACTGAGGGATCCAAAACTGAACACAGTACTCGAGGTGCGGCCTCACCAGAACAGAGCACAAAGGGACAATCACCTCCATGGTTCCACTGGCTATATTATTCCTGATACAAGCCAGGATGCCATTGGCCTTCTTTGCCACCTGGGCACACTGCTGGCTCATGTTCAGGTGAGCAACAATCAGCACCCCTAGATCCTTTTCCTCTGCACAGCTTTCCATACTCTCACCCCCAAGCCTGTAGCATTGCATAGGGTTGTTGTGGTCAAACTGCAGAACCCAGCACTTAGCCATGTTGAACCTCATCTCATTGGCCTCTGCCTATCGACCCATCCTGTCCAGGTCTCTCTGCAG
Source organism: Anser brachyrhynchus (assembly GCF_964034855.1). Taxonomy (NCBI): domain Eukaryota; kingdom Metazoa; phylum Chordata; class Aves; order Anseriformes; family Anatidae; genus Anser; species Anser brachyrhynchus. The sequence continues at coordinate 27,859,001 of NC_137697.1, forward strand.
GACCTTCCTGCCCTCTGTCAGATCGACACTTCATCCCAATGTAGTGTCGTCTGCAAACTTACTAAGGGAGCACTCATTTCCCTCATCTAAATCATCAATAAAGATATTAAAGAGGATGGGACCCAGCACTGACCACTGGGGAACATTACTGTTGACTGGTCTTCAGTGGGATTTCACTCCATTCACCACTATTCTCTGGGCCCAGTCGTCCAGCCTCTTTTTAATCGAGCAAAGAGTGTACCTGTCCAAGCCATGGGCTGCCAGCTTCTCAAGGAGAATACTGTAGGAGACTGTGTTAAAGGCCTTGCTGAAGTCTAGATAGACTATATCAGCAGGCTAAAATATACATATAAAAAAAAAAAAAAAGTGATGTAAGTTTTCTTGTATTTGGAGCTTATAAAATTATTTGTATCCCTTATGTTTTGTATCAGAAACGTTGCTGTCAAATGCATATTCAGTCCACTTCACTGTACATTTCTGCATCATTTTCCTTATTTGAACATTCTTGACTCTGTATGTAGAAAAATAATCCTGAACAAAGGCCATGATCCACAAAAGACCAGGAACAATTCCAAAAATTTGGGATAGCTTAGGATAGAATAGAAGATGACACAAGTCTCCAAAGGTAGAAGATGACATGAGTAGGGAAAAATAGGACAGAAAGCTGCATAAACTGGAGATCTTGGAACATCATTTGAAAAAAGTAAGGAGAAAAGACCTGAAAACCATGGTTTGAAAAATCCCTGATAAAAGCTTAATACTCTCATAAAAATTAATATATATGTAAAGGAGAATCACATAATGAAAAATCCCTGATAAAAGCTTAATACTCTTATAAAAATTAATATATATGTAAAGGAGAATCACATAACTTTGAAATCCTATTACCATATTAGCAAGATAATTATATTTAAATGTAAATAAAACCCAGGATTAAAATGTGGATAAACTCACAGTATGTACATTTCATACATACAGGTATCATACAAAAAACTCCAGACTGCTCAAACCTGGCCTTAAACACTTCCTGGGAAGGGGCATCCACACCTTCTCTGGGCAAGCTGGTCCAGTGACTAACCACCCTCTGAGTAAATGATTTTTTTCCAAATACCTAATCTAAATCTATCATTTTTTAATGTCTTTGATGTTTTATGCACTTGATATTTGATTTCCTCATATATAATCCAACAGGCAAAGAAGCTCATCACATATGTGATCCAAAGGTTAGCGAGTTTTATGTTTTGTGTTAATCATTTTAAATAAGGCCATAAAACCTATGTGTACATTAATAATATGTTGAGAATTGAAAAGACCTAAATACTAAATGCATTATGAGGTAAATTTATGTTAAGTGATTTTTATGTCTTGCCCTTTCCATTCCAGACTGTTTGACTCTTTACTGAACTCTTGCTATGAGCATCTGTATATAATGAAGGCAGGACACTGCATGAGTAGACAGTCAGTATACATGCTTCTTTGCTGAAAGACATGTATAATGAATTTTACAGTAGATTATATGTCCTCCATTTATATATTTCTCTCACACTCTGAAAAAACACACACACAAACACAAAGCAGCAACAACAACAAAACACCCACAGTTCGCCTAGCTCATAAAATGTGCTAAAGTTGGGAAAAGCACAAGTCATCTGCTCAAGAGTCTGCAGTCTTTTTTTTTCAGTTGGTCACACATCACTGTGGAGCTCAACATCAAAACTAAAAAAACCTTTATTTTTCAGACCTCTTTCTCATGGCTTACCCAACTCTACTCCACTAATGTCATTAAATTCACCTTTCCTATTCTGGTACGTTGTCAAATATGAACTACAGACCTGTAGTCTTAGTCTTATTATTAAATAATAATGACATGTACAGCATAGGTGTATATAGACTATGAGAATTTAAATATGCATAAATTAGTTCTATTTTTTGTCATATATTTCTACAATACCAACAGGAATAAAGTTCAAATTTAGAGTCTTAAGATAAAAAATATATAAAATCACTATTATTTTTTTGTTATTGTAAACTAATAGTAACAGAAAGGCAGAAGGAGAAGTAACTGTAGTTGGCTACAGTTGGCTGATTAATTTAACATCAGCATAACTATGAATTTTACCAGATTTTAAATTCCAAAGAATGAAATATATTACAAATTACTGAAAATACCTGTATATGCCTGGAACATAGAGTTGGAGCTTTCAATAACATTAAGTGTTCCTTATAACACCTTCAATTTACACAGTTAAACAAAACTTGTTGAACTATGTTTTTCGTTGTTTTTTTTTGTTGTTTTTTTTTCAAAAAATGCACATAATTATACAAATATTTACTGTTTTTCATCTCTCATAACCTCAGAAAACTGGTACTGAAATTTTTTCTGTTTTATTAACTGAGTTATTTTTTAAAATCTTGTTGCAAAAAAACCATATTGTATTTCATCCTATCTGGTGTCAAAGAAATCTCCCAAATCTCTGTTTTATAATTTAAAATAATTGGGTATATTATACTGAAGTCAATTTTTTAGAGCAATTAAACCTTTTTTAACATAAATTAATCGCGTAACTTGTTTGCATAAATGGTGCTGTTAAGCAAATTCAATGTACACAGGGGAGATACTGTGATTTCATCAAAACTTAGTGTGCTCAGTACACTTATAAAGCTTATAATGTCAATATTGTTATCATGCCCTAGACTGTGGTATAACTGAGCCCAATTCAATTGAACATAGCTCTACAAATTTTACCAAGTCTTAAGTGTAACTGACATGTTAATAGCAGTTCAGAGAACGGGTATCAAAAGGAAAGCCATGACTCCTTTCTCCAAATTTTCTCTTTATCTCTTTTAAAACATGGCAACTCCTTCACCTCCTTTCACACAGTTAACTTCTTAATTTGTACTCAGAACATGCTTTCCAATCATTTTACCCCACCTACATGCTGAAAAACAAACAAACAAAAAAAACACCAACACCAAATAAACAGTACTAAGCTTCTGGTACAGCCCTATCATCTTCCAGGTTAAGTAGTAGAGTAAGTGCTGTTAAATAATAAACAATATTCTCAGTTCATTGACTAAAAATGCAAACAACATTTGACTACTGTTGTGGTTTAACCCGGCTGGCAGCTAAACACCACACAGCCGTTCGCTCACCCTCCCCCCTCCCTCTCTGGGATGGGGGAGAGAAACGGGAAAGTGAAGCCTGTGAGTTGAGATAAAGACAGTTTATTAAGACAGGAAAATAATAATAACAATAATAATAATAATAGTGATAATGGTAATAGTATTAACAATAATAATGTGTAAGAAAACAAGTGATGCACAATGCAATTGCTCACCACCCGCTGACCGATGCCCAGCCTATTCCCGAGCAGCCGGCCCCCCCACCCCGGCCAGCCACCCCTATATATTGTTTAGCATGACGTCAGATGGTATGGAATACCCCTTTGGCCAGTTTGGGTCAGCTGTCCTGGGTCTGTCCCCTCCCAGCTCCTGCTGCACCCCCAGCCTGCTCGCTGGCAGGACAGAGCAAGAAGCCGAAAAGTCCTTGGCCTGGTGTAAACACTGCTCTGCAACAATTAAAACATCAGCATGTTATCAGCGCTCTTCTCATCCTAATCCAAAACATAGCACCCTACCAGCTACTATGAGCTACTTAACTCTGTCCTAACTGGAACCAGGACAACTACTAATGATCAATTTTTGATTTTTTCTTTTTTTTGAATGTACTTGGAAAAAGGCATGTTTTCAAATACCTAAAATTTTCAACATATCAATGACATACGTAGAAATATAGATAATTAATATTATGTTATATAATAATATAATCATAGAATATCCCAAGTTGGAAGGGACCCACAGGGATCACCACATCCAACACCTCCAAACTGGAGGTTTTCAAGACCAGGTTGGGTGAGGTCTTGGGCAACCTGATCTAATGGGTGGTATCCCTGCCCATGTCAGGAGGGTTGGAACTAGATGATCTTTAAGATCCCTTCCAACACGAGCCATTCCATGATTCTATGCTTCTATGAACTCCTAGTTCTTCACAGGATGACCTGAAATTTAAAACATATGCTAATGCTTCTTGATCTCCACCAGGCTTGGTGCCATGAACACTTCCCTGGGGAGCCTGTTCCAGTGCCTGAACAACCAACCAACCTACCACCTGACCACCCTCTCAGTGAAGAACTTTTTCCTAATAATTATCTCATTAGTTGATTCTACTTTAATCAATTCTTGTTTAATAGCAAAATTCTTATTGAGGCACAGGCTTTTTCATGGACATGGTCTCACAACTGTTTCTTCCATGGCTTTTGGAAATAGTAGGAATTTCTCATAAACTTGCACAATGTATTATTCCTTTTGCCATTTCAAGAAACAAAAAAGCAAGAAAAAAAAAAAAAAAAAAAACGCTGTTCATCAGTCTATTCTTGTTCAGTATCCCTTGGCAAATTTCACTCATGCAGATTCTTACCTGTTTTTATTTACCTACATAAATACCTCTTTCAAGATGTCTTCAGTTTGTGCTTTCCAACTCTTATTCAGATTATAATAAGATTAGTTTCTGAAATCTCAGAAAATATTACATGTAAATTTTATCTATACTTACCTTTGTGCTTGTAGGATTAGGAAGTCTATTAAAAAAAACACTTGTACATACACAAGTTATTGGTTTTGATTTTGTCAAAACTAAATGAATGAATTTAAGAAAAATAGAATTGTGATGAGAAAACAAGATTTGCAGTGGAGTTCTTGTATGTCTAGTCCATCTCAATTGTCAGAACTGAAATTATGTCATTCCTATGCAACACAATATTGGTAAAATTTTAAATCAGGTTTATTATTTTAAAAACAAACAAAAACTCTTGAAATTATTTCTGGAACTAGGGTAACAACAATAAAATTATAGTTCATTAGGGTAGGAAAAGATAGAAGTTTACTACTGCATACTAGGCATGCAGAAGAATATATAGATATTGTTATCTAGCTAGTGTGTACTGTCTTAGAACCATAAAACTATTTCTGAAGAACAAATCATATCATCGAATAGCTTGCGTTGGAAGGGACCTTAAAGATCATCAAACTCCAACTCCCCTGCCATTGGCAGGGATGTCACCCTGCAGCTAAGGTTGCCCCAGGCCTCATCCAACCTGTTCTTGAACACCTCCAGGGAAGCGACATCCACAGTTTTTCTGGGCAACCTGTTCCAGAGCACCCTCTGAGTGACGAATTGCCTAGTAATATCTAGTTGACATTTCCCTTCTTTCAGTTTAAAACCATTCCCCCTTGCCCTATCATTATCTACCTGAGAAAAAAGTTGCACTCTATCTTTCTTGAAAACAAAACAAAACAAATCAAACAAACAAAACAAACAAAAACAAACAAACAACAACAAAAAAAAACCACTAACACTCATTTAAGTATTGAAAAACTGTTACGAGGTCTCCCCAGATCCTTCTTGTCTCTAGGCTAAACATCCCCAGCTTTCTCAGCCTGTCTTCCTAGGAGAGGTGCTCCCACCCTCTGATCATCTTTGTGGCCCTCCTCTGGACCCTGTCTAACAAGTCCACATCCTTCTTGTGCTGGTGGCCCCAAACCTGGATGCAGTACTCCAAGTGGTGCCTCACAAGGGCAGAGTAAAAGGGGAAAATCACCTCCCTCAACCTGCTGGATGCTCCTCTGACGATGAAGCCCAGGATACAGTTGGCCTTCTGGGCTGCAAGCACACACTGCTTGTTCATGTCAAGCTCTTCATCCACCAGAACACCCAAGTCCTTCTCTGCAGAGTTGCTTTCAGTGAGTAGTTCTACTCCCAGTCTGGACTCATGTCTGGGATTGTCCCAACTCAGGTGCAACACCTTGCACTTAGGCTTGTTGAACCTCATGTGGTTCACATAGGCCTACTTTTCTAGATTGTCCAGGTCCCATTGGATGGTATCTCTCCCTTCTGTTGTATCAACTGCATGAATCAGCTTAGTGCTCTGCAAACTTTCTGAGGGAGCACTCAAACACACTGTTTCTGTCACTGATGAAGATAAGTACAGTACCAATTCCAAGATGGACCCCTGAGGGACACTGCTCATCAACATCCTCCACCTGGACATAGAGCCATTGACCACCACTATCTGGGTGCATCCTTCAAGCCAACTCCTTATTCACTGAATGGTCTACTCTTTAAATCCATATCTCTCCAATTTGCAGATCAGGATGTGGGACCATGTGGGACAATACAAACAGAGTATCTAGTTCATTTCCTTCTTGCTGGGTACATCCTGATGGTTTCTCTACCAAGAAAGAATGCAGTTGTAAAAGTTCTTTGTCTACTACTACCTGTTAGTATTTTATTCTGCATTAGCCAAAGGACAGATATTTAATGCCCATTTTCTGCGTTAGTCAAATTATAATTCTCTCTGGTGAATACTTTGTTTTACCATCTATTAAAATTTAAAAATCTGTTCCCACATTTTGTAGCTTCTCTGTTTTTCACTTAACAACATGCATGGTTGCAGCCTGCTGTTTTGCTCATTCCAAGAAAGTAAAATCTCTATTGGTTCAGCAGGGAATGAAGAATGAACATTTTTGTTGGGATTCTGGATGGTTTATCTGAATGACCTAGGCATATATTTGATCTTCCTAGTACATAATTCTTATAATTTAAATATTTAATTAAATAAAGTATATATATCTTATTTTATATATATAATAAGATATATTATATATAATTTAAATAATTAATTACATAAATAAAAATCTTAATCCAATTATACAACATGATGCTTTTTTTTTTTTTTGAATTGTTTAAACAATTAACATCAGAATATAGAAGGTAAGAAAATTTCAGGATGGGAAAAATACTGATATATGCTGGATGCTTAACAAAACAAATAAAATAATAAAATAATAAAATAATATTTTCATCTATGCATTCTATTTATTCTTTCTAAGTGTTATTTAAGCCTTTAACTATTATAATTGGATAACTACACAGTTAATCCACTACTTAATATTTTGCAACTCACTATAGAGATACCATGAGGAAATACAGAAAAATAATTTGCAAATTACCAGTCTAGTGTTGAATACACAGAGAAGGGGCAACATATGAATGCCAGGCAAATCTCAGTAATTTATGCAGCCTGTGTTCAGGTACAGGAAAATGCTGTTTATTGAACTCAAGATATGAAGATCTTGGACATTTCACTTCGCTTTTTTCAAGAAGTTTCAAATAGCTATTCTGTTTTTGTTGCTATTTTTTACATATCAGGCCAGATACTTGTTTTATTTGAAGACAATGACATTCTGAATGTGCTTTACATTTACTTTGTTTCATTCATCTGTGTATGCTCTTTATTGTATGAAATTCAACATAGTCAGACTTTCTGACATCTTCATTAACCTGTCAGATAGACCTTCCTTAATCTACCATATCTTCAGTCCAGTTCAGAAAAGATTTGTTTTTCTACAAGCAATAAGTAAATATGGTAGTGTAACTAATTAATCATTAATAAAAATAAATCTAAAGTGTAGGTTGAAATGAAAGGTTTACACAGCTGAATTAAACAGCTGGCAGAACTGTTTAAGTGAAATATGATCAAAAGTCTGTTTTAATCTTGCTTTGGAGATTCAAAGAAAGTTTGAACAATTTTGCTTTCTTCCTTTCTGTTTTCACACTTTTTCCTTTTCACATTAGAGAAATGCTTCAAAAGATTTATTTCAACACTGGACTTAATTGTGGAGAGTCTACATCAAACCATACGAATGGGACCTTGACCCATTTAAGTAATTGCTCCATTAGTCTGAAGTTTTGGTTTGCTACTACTCTATGTCTATTCAGAGACATGTCTGGATGATGCCAGTTTCCCACTGCATTACATTTTACTTTTTTTTTTAGCAACTGATTATTATTTTTATTATTATTTTTTTTTCAGCTGTGAATATAAACTCAATCCAAAACAATATGAGAATATTTTTCCTTAGTACCTGGAAATCAGCAATGCTAATAATCATTTACCTATAAAGTTACTCTAATTACCATGTTTCTTTCATCAGCAAGGTGACAGTCTGTTTATCTGATGCAAAGATGAGAAAAATCTGATGAAAGTAATTTCTAATTTCTGTTTTGAAGATGGAAAATACATAGTAAGTTTGATTTACTGTGTTTTCTTCAGTGGTAGTGGCAGGCAAGCGAGAAATGTCCTGTACCACATTATTTACATACATATAGTTATTTGCTACCCAAAAATTTGTATGAAGGAAAAAAATCTGTTCTAAAAATTAGTAGCTTTTGAAGAATTTCTGTTTTGCCATGTATGGATATGATAAATTGCTCTGTTCACTCTACCATTTTCTGCAAATCAATGGATAAACAGTGGACCTTTTCTCTCACTGTTAGAAACAAACAAACAAACAAACAAACAAAAAAACATAAGGATGTAAATGCTGAACATTTGGGAGTTCCCACAGAGGAACCAAAAAAGATGGGCAGCAGTTCCTGCAGAGCATCATCTCTCAGTTCCTACGATAATATACAGAGATAGCCATTGTAATAGCATCATTATCTGAGAAACATTGCCATAAAATACAGTGATGCAAAGGAAGATTTTCTTTTTTTCTTCCTTTTTTTTTTTTTTTACGTTAATATGTCCTATTAACAAACCCTTGAGAAAAAAAAAAAAAAAGAATTAATTTCTATAAAATGTGAATTATCTTTAAGAAAGATTTTTAAAGACATTGAAACTGTATAAACATAAAAAGGGAATCATGTGCTATTAAAAAAAATAATAAAAAAAGCAAATTATAAATCTGTTAATAGGAAGATAACACTGTAATTAAGTACTCATTAGTCTTCCTAAGAATGATTTTGTGATCACTAGACACGACTGTATCCCTACCAGATGATTTAAAATGCTATGATTATTTCAGGTATGCACATGCATGACAATTTTAATGAGAACACTGTAAACCTAGGCTAGACATACTTTAAACCTACTTTGAAATTCTAATATGGCAAGATGGCAAATTTTGCTACAGAAAAGTACGGACTTTCAGACTTTTCATCAGGATTAAGATCCCCACTTAAATTTGTTATTTTCTTCATCAAAAAAGATTAAATAGCCAGGGGATATAATTAACAACAAAGCTCAATCAGGTTGGCAATCATAACCCTTAAGTAATCTTAATGTTGTAATATAATGTTATTTATTGTAGGCAAATGAGTATCTTTATACCTTAGAGAAACACGAAACTGAATATTTTAGAATGTTAACAGCTGTTTCACGTGAGCTATGCACCTGATAATTTTACAGACACTATCTTTTTCAAAATTCATTAGCATGCTAGAATGGTTACTTCACTGGCAGCTTGTTACCGTTAACAGGATAGTATTTTAAACATGCAATGTCATGCATGTAAATATGTTAACAATGTTTGGCATATCACGGACACTGATAAAATTAACTTCCAAAACAAAACAAAACAAAACAAAGCAAAACAAATTAAAATAAAATAAATAAAATAAAATAAAATAAAATAAAATAAATAAAATAAAATAAAATAAAATAAAATAAAATAAAATAAAATAAAATAAAATAAAATAAAATAAAATAAAATAAAATAAAATAAAATAAATAAAATAAAATAAAATAATAAAATAAAATAAAATAAAATAAAATAAAAAATAAAAACACTTCTCTGAAGCCCATGGACTTAAAGTTCAGTCTCTCCAGGACATCCAATAAGCTATAATGTAATCTAAACAATTCCATCCTTCAGATTTCATGGTTTCCTTCGTTCTCTGTCTTTTGAAGATTAAAAAAAAAAAAACTCTAAAAAAGAAAAAAAATACTCTGTATTTTATATCATATGGGACAATTTTGCCCTTCTTTGGTATGAAGGTCATACTGAATTCTGAGTCTGCCTGTACATGCAAATTCTTCACAAATTCACCTGGCATCTCTGTCCCCTCAGTGTGCTCTTCCCTCAGGGGTTAATGTCAACATACAGAAAACAGTAACAAAGACTTTCAGAGAAATGTGGTGCAATTCAGGTCAAGTATCATGGACAGATTTTCCTGACTACCTCATCCTGCTTAACAGTTATCTTTAACATGTAAAGGTCTTAATAACTGAGAGATTGGCTATAGCTAATGTAATGTCCTTTTGAACGTCTGAAGTGGCATCCCAATTCATATACATTTTTATGGAGCCTGTAATGAATTGAGCTCTATTCATCTGAAGAGAGGGGTAAATTATACAATTTCCAGGGCTTGCAGAAAAGAAAGTACTCAAAGTATACATGCATATTCCTCTCCTTTGTTTGTCAAATATTCTGCTTGTTTAATTAGTCTCTCCTGCTTCTATATGGGGTGGTGTCTGTGACGTAGAAGGAAATCATGCCTATGACCAGGTACAAAACTGAACATCAACCAGGGCAAAGAAAAACAAAGAATAAAGCGATCTCTATTTATTTATTTTTAGAGAGCAACTAAGAATTTTAGGCCTAAAAGGATGACTTTGATATTCAGAAAGATATTAAATCCAACTATTAAAAAGCAGGATTATTATTAATATTTCAATGATAGTAATGTGATATACAAGAACTAATAGCATCAGATTTATCTTCTCCTTGATAGGTTACCTGGCCAATCACATAACCAGAAAATAAACACATAAAAAATCTATGCTTCAAATCATATAGTTCAACTTCAGGAAGGCTTTAAACATCATTCCACATGGCAATTATTTTACAAACAGATAGGCTGATTCCCCATGAAAAGTGTAAGACTAAATAGAATGTAACATGCAACATTCTGTTCACTTCTACTGAGTTTGTAATTTTAATTAAAAATTCAGAAGAGACTTAGCTTGGAGGTTTGAGTACAGGATCTGTATTCAGCATGACCTTAATATACTGGAGAAAAGGTCTTAATCCCACTAAAATCCCACAGTAAATAAAGACAAGAATACAAATCACAATATGTAGCAAGGAGAAATGAAAATAAATAAATAAATAAATAAATAAATAATGATAATAATTTTTTTTTCTTTTTTTTTTTTTTTTTTTTTTAACAGAGTTTATAAGTTAAAATGGAGCAGAGCTGAGTGACAGGACGTTCAGAATACTTAGCCTCTTCGGAAAGCCTGAAGGAATGGATTTTTTGTATTATAGAAGAGAAAAGACCACAAACTGCTAAGTACTTCATCGTCCTTTAAAACCCCTAGCCAGTTCTATTCCTGCAAGAACAAATAAAATGAAATTGGCTTACATTTTCAACAAAATTGTTACAATTGTTACTCTGTATTAGAACTAGGAATGTTATTTCCTAAAGACAATGAAATCTGAGTAGATTTTCAAAAGATATTAAACAAAACAAAACAACAACAAAAAAAAGAAGGCAATAGATCTTCAATCTGGAATCCTAGCACAATTACATTACTAACCTTACTAATCCTACTAACTGTGGATTCAAGGAGATTCTTTCTTAAAAGCATTACTCTTCTATGTTTGTGTTATAGAATATCTATGTTCTTTTCATTTATCCTCCAATAAATCGGAATGTTTTAGAAATAAACAGTGCTTTCGCCTTCCCTCCACCAGAATTTTGCTGCAGTTAGAAGGCATTACAGAACTTTGTTGTGAGATTATGCATAGGTTTACATACTTTATACACAAAGTTCTCAATGAACAAAGTAATTTAATGAATATTTGATTTATAAGGAGAAAGGAATTTAGTTTTAACTTGTTATTTGATAAAAGTTTGTGTGCAAGACATGAAAAATCCACTGATAATCACTCTGGTGAAATTTTTCTGATGTATTTTCTTGGCACATATTTGAAGAGACACTAAAACTCCATTTAACAAAGCACTAAGCCTAATACAGTCATTGAAATTTCATAGGTTTTGCCCATCTAAGAAAAGACAAATATCTTTTTTCAACTCCACCCAGCTAGTCATTCCATCATAGAAGGCTATCAGCTTGGTCAAGAATGATTTTCCCTTAGTGAACCTGACTCTCTTGATCACTTTATTTTCCTCCATGTGCTTGGAGATAACCTCCAGGATAAATAAAATTCAGTCACCACTTCGGGGATGGAGGTGAGGCTGACTGGCCTGTAGTTTTCTGGGTCCTCCTTCTTGCCCTTTTTGAAGACTGGGGGGACATGGGCTTTCTTCCAGTCCTCAGGCACCTCTCCAGTTCTCCACAACCTTTCAGATATGATGGACAGTGACCTAGCAATAACATCCACCAACTCCCTCAACACTCCTGGGTTTATCCCATCAGGGTCCATGGATTTGTGAGCGTCAATTTTCCCTAAATAATCTCTAACCTCATCCTCTTTGACCAAGAGAAAGTCTTTCTTTCTCTAGACTTCTCCTGTTGTCTCTCGGGTCTGGGATTCTTGAGGGCCGGTCTTAGAAGTGAAGACTGAAGCAAAGAAGGAATGTGGTAACTGCTTTTTCTGTTTCCTTCATTACCAAGGCCCCTGACCCATTCAGCAGTGGGGCCACATTTTCCCTAGACTTTTTCTTGCTGTTGGTATATCTGAAGAAGCCCTTGTTTTTGTTGTTGACATCCCTTGACAGATTTAATTTCAAATGGGCCTTGGCCTTTCTTGTCACATCGCTACATCCTCTGACACTGTCCCTATATTCCTCCCACATGGCCTGTCTTTTTTTCCATATGCTGTATACTTCCTTCTGTTTGAGTTTTGCCAGGAGCTCTTTGTTCATCCATGCAGGTCTCCTGCCCCCTTTGCTTGCCTTCTTGCTCATAAAAATACATTGATCCTTCTAAGTTTCCTTCTCTAAGGAAACTTCTCTAAGTTCTCCCTTCCTTCTAAGGCCATGGTATTCCTCCAGGTAGGTCCCCGAAAAGGGCAAATTTTGCTCTCCTGAAGTACAGGGTCCCTACTTCTTGCCCTGCTTCCTCCTCACAAGATCCTGAACTCCACCGTCTCATGGTCACTGCAGCCAAGGCTCTGAGCCTTCTTTGTTTGTTAATAATAGGTCCAGTAGCACACCTCTCCTTGTTGGCTTCTTGACCACCTGTGTCAAAAAGTTTTCATTAATGCTCTGCAGGAACCTCCTGGACTGTTTATGCCTAGCTGTATGCTCTTTCCAGCAGATATTGGGGTGGTTGAAATCCCCATGAGAATGAGGGCTTGTGACTGTGAGGCTGCTGTGGTGGTTTTACTCAAGTGGGCAGCCGAGCTCCACCACAACTGCTCTCTCACTCCCTCTTCTCAAAGGGAAAAGGGGGAGAAAATACAATGTAAAGGGCTCAAGGTTTGAGATAAGGACGGGGAGATCACTCAACAATTATTTTGACGGGCAAAATGGGGGTTGTGGTCAGTCTATAGCACTTTGTCTCTGTCACTCCTTTTCAGTCACTCTCTTCCCCTGCTCCAATATGGGGGGTCTCTCCCACGGGATGCTGTCCTTCCTGTACTGATCCTGTGTGGGCTGCCCACAGGCAGTAGCTCTTCAAGAACTACTCCAAATAGGGGTCATCTGCCCCCGCCCTCTTCCCCCCCCCCCCCCCCCCCCCAAGATATGTAGCTTAAAAATAAGCTTTAAATTATACAATTGTTTATTGCAAATTTTATTTAAATCATTTAATTGCGTGAAAATATGTTATCCAGAGATGCACTAGAAGAAATTTGTTTGCTCAAGGCAAACCCATAGGAATATTTCACAAATTAAGAAAACTATGTTTTAGTAGGCTTTGGTATCAAAATATTGAAACACTGGCACATGGTTGGAGGTCATACATTATTTTCTCTTTCTTTTTTATCTCGTGGTTGGTATAAAGACTACCTGAAACACTCTAAACAACATCTCATGAAAAAGTTTACACATATGTAACAGTGCAGTTCAAGAGAGAACCAAATATGTGATCTTTTTTTTTTTTTCTCCCACATTAAATACAGGATCACAGAATCATCTAGGTTGGAAGAGACCTCCAAGATCACTTAGTCCAACCTCTAACCTAACACTAACAAGGCCTCCACTAAATCATATCACTAAGCTCTACATCTAAATGTCTTTTAAAGACCTTCAGGGATGGTGACTTAACCACTTCCCTGGGCAGCCCATTCCAATGCCTAACAACCCTTTCGGTAAAGAAGTTTTTCCTAATATCCAACCTAAACCTCCCCATTGAAACATTAGCCCATTCCCCCTTGTCCTGTCACCAGGCACATGCGAGAATAGACCAACCCCCACTTCGCTACAGCCTCCTTTAACGTACCTGTAGAGTGTGATAAGGTCGTCCCTGAGCCTCCTCTTCTCCAGGCTGAACAATCCCAGCTCCCTCAGCTGCTCCTCATAAGACTCATTCTCCAGATCCCTCACCAGCTTCGTTGCCCTTCTCTGGACTCACTCAAGAACCTCCATGTCCTTCCTGTAGCAAGGGGCCCAAAACTGAACACAGTACTCGAGGTGCGGCCTCACCAGAGCCAAGTACAGGGGAACAATCACTTCCCTAGACCTGCTGGCCACCCTGTTTCTTATACAAGCCAGGATGCTGTTGGCCTTCTTGGCCACCTGAGCACACTGCTGGCTCATATTCAGCTGACTATCAACCAGTACTCCCAGGTCCTTCTCTGCCAGGCAACTTTCCAACCACTCATCTCCCAGCCTGTAGCTCTGCTTGTGGTTGTTGTGCCCCAGGTGGAGGACCTGGCACTTGGCCTTGTTGAACTTCGTACAGTTGGCCTCAGCCCATCGGTCCAGCCTATCCAGATCCTCCTGCAGAGCCTTCCTACCCTCGAGCAGATCGACACATGCACCTAACTTGGTGTCATTTGCAAACTTACTGAGGGTGCACTTGATCCCCTCATCCAGATCATCAATAAAGATATTAAAGAGAACTGGCCCTAATACTTAACCCAGGGGTATTCCACCAGTGACTGGCCTCCAACTGGACTTAACTCCATTCACTACGACTCTTTGGGCCCAGCTATCCAGCCAGCTTTTAACCCAACAAAACGTACATCTTCTGATAAAAAAATGTAGATCTCTGATCAGAAGTGCACTAGATATGTGATTTATAAATAACTTTTAAGTTCTTGAAGTTTTACACTTGTGAACAGGAATTTTGCTGCAAACATTGCTAAAGAGAAAGATTTCCACCAAATTAGTTTGGATCAGGCCTCTTCAAATATATTCCTTAGCATTTTGCTTTATTATTAAAAAATTTCCTGGATATCAGAAAACTGAATTGTTTCTTTAATTAAGTATACATTTCAACATTGCTGTTTGTTCTGTAGTCATTGATATACAGTTTATGATCTTCTGCCTGAGGTGCCACATTTTTTGTAGTAGATAGAGAAGTTTCCTTCCTGACTTCAAAATTAGCAATTATGTATTACTTTTCAGTCTATACCACAAAAACAACAACAATAACAAAACTTCATATATATACTTATATACTTTTTTTTTTTTCACTAACACTTATGACAAAAGTAAAATAGCTTGATAAAACTGGAGTGCATGTTGTTTACTAATTGTTGATGTTTTCATATTTAAATTTAAGAGTACTTTTTGGTGTATGTGATAAAAATATTTTTAAAGTAGCAAAAGGCTCTTTCAACATCATTTTTTAAAAAGGGATTTATAATCTTTGGTCACTCGTTTAGGTGTAAATCATTGGGTTAACTGTTGCTTACATATATTTGATCTTGTATGTATTGGAATTTGTTTTAACATTACAGGTAAGTATCATATGACTAGTAAATAAATAAATAAATAAAACCACCAAAATATTAGCACAGCTTCTAAAGAAAAATAAAAGTTCAAGTAAAAACTGTTATGGAAAGCGACTGTTCATTTTGGTTTGCATTTCAAAGATAAAAAAAAAAAAAGCCTAATTAAAATAAATAAATAAATAAATAAATAAATAATCAGACTCATTTTAGCACTAAATTTAAGTTCACAGAGTTACATTTAAGCTAAAATTGTAGTCTAAACTAAATGTGCACCATTACATATTTCTAAACCATTTATGAAAATTCTTATACAAAATGTTATATGATACACATGACAATAAGAGAACTGCAATAACATAATTGCATTTTTGTTGTCTGCTCTCTAGTAGCCATTTCTGGAAAGTTTTCAATAATCACATGACTGAAGAAAGAATATCTTACTCTTGAGGTTCCCTGCTAACTTAGAGTTATTACAGTTGCACCACACTCTCTACCACACACATTTAGGTTACCAATATTCCCTCAACTCACTGTTCTAGGACAAAAATATAATAAAGCAGCTATGCCACACCTAATACTCATTTTTTGCCTTTCACAACTCAATGTCAAAGAACAAATGCTACGGTTTCATGACCTTCATACTAGTAGTTCAATCTTTGTGCCATTAAAATTGTTTTTATTTATTTATATTGGCATACAAAACTCAACATCATCATTTGTGTCATTCCCCGCAAACCTGCACATCAAAAGTAGCAGATGACATATAGGTACATCTTACATAATAACTTTTCCAATTTATTTCTCTCTTGGTGCAAAGTTCAGTTTAGCCAGCATGAAGCACAGGAGCATTTCAGCCATTTCTCCCAAGAAGATATATGTGTCCAAATCATGTCTTTTCTATCATACCTTTATAGGAGACCTACTTCTCTACACATAGTTTTTTGTTTATTTGCTTTGTTTTCAATATATGTTAGCATTAACAAAACAAACAAAAACAAAACAAAAGCAAGCAAACAAACAAAAATGGCCGATGAAATGCATGTACAGAAATGTAATCTTGCCCTTCTACATAGTACATTCTCTGAAATAATCTAGAACATCTTCAAAATAAAAGTAATACACTTTTATAATACATATATATTTTATAATATATATATTATAGTGTAATATATATAATTATAATATACATATAATAATATAATATCATAATATAATAATATATACAATTAGAGTAATATACTACAAAAATGTTATTGTGACATTTCAAAAGGTCAGATGAAGATCTTGTTGATCAGATGAAGATCTTGTTGATCTCATGAAGTTTAATTTTTTTTTTTTTTTAGTTGCATTAAACGGGGACAGATTTGCAGTTATTTATAATTGTGCATTCTCTGATCAATTCCAGTCATAATGGGAGAACTAAGAAGTGCTGTGTATCTGTGCATAAGCAGTGGAACTTAATCTGGTTTCTTAATGTATTAAAAGATTTTTTAGAAAAATATGCAATCTATGGGCAATGACTGGGTTTGTTCCTACTATAGCTAAAAAGGACTTTCTACTGGAACTAAGTCATGAGTTAATTTTTACTATTAATGTAACACATTAAATTGAATATGAGGTTTTCTCATAAAATGTTTTTTTTTTCTTTTCATATTTAGTATAAAATTTATTTCAAAACCCATTCTTCAAAGTCAAATCCAAATAATCTGAGCAATATGAGGAGAGGCTGAAGACTCTCGGGTTGTCTAGTTTGGAGAAAAGGCAACTTCATTGCTCTCTACAACTGCCTGAAGAGGAGAAATGGAAAGGGACGTTCCAGTTATATTATGCCATTACATAAAGAGATTAATCTGATAAATAGAAGTGGATTACACAAGTCATTTCAGTGGCTTCTGGTTTGATGTATTTGTATCTCTTCCTCTTTAAAGGACTGAAGGGTTTTGTTTGTTTGTTGAGAAAAAAAAAAGGCAACAATAAAAAAGCATTGTTTTACTTATTGAAAGCATTTTTTTTTTCTGAAATGAAAATATTCCTACTGGCCTGCTTCACACAACTGCAAACTTTGAGCTACAGCTATTACCTTTCTTCACATCTACTAATAAATATAGGAAATGCACAGCAATGCACCATTTTCCTATCTCCTCCTCCAATGGTTTAGATGTGGCCTTCCGTATTTAGAGGCAAGTATCAACCAGTTAAATTTATTCAGCTTCTGTGTGAGGATTTTCATCATTAGCTGATCTTCAAAGAGGTATTTACATATCACCTAAGAGACATGATTCCTTGGAGAAAGTTGAAGAGCAAGACTTCTGTTAGCATGTTACACTTTCAAAAAATCACATGACAACAGGGATTGAACTGCAATGTCACTAAGGGAAAAGAGTGTTTAAGAAATTATTTTGTCCTTTAGGGCAGACAACACACAGTATTTTCTGTATAGCATCTGTTTTGGTAATTGAAATATATTGACAATATGTATTACATTCCAGTGTAGTTCACTGCATTAAACAAAGCAGATTTGTGTTAAAATGCCTATCTCTAGTGTGCCTAAAGGTGGCAGTTACAATTTTTCTGTCAAGCCAGTTTAGGCTATGCTCAAATATAAACAAATTTCAAATGACAACGTGCTTATAAACTCATATTAAACCACTGATACATTACTTGCAATTGATTTTGACTGGCTGCATTTAATTTTTTTTCCTTGATTATCCCCTTTTTAAGTTTTCTGCAGATGTGCTTTGTGCCAAAAAAGTGAACAGTAATTGCAGTAAAGTTTTCTATAAAAATAATTTCATAGGCTGTCAGAGAAATTATTTTGATGTGATAACAGATTCACACAGTTCTAGTAGTTTTGAAAAGTTGTTCTCCATTTAGGCCATTCTACGTAACACTGCTGAGAAAAAATAATAAAAAAAAAGAAAAGAAAAGAAAAAAATGTGGTTTTGGAAATAAATTTCAAAATTAGGTATTATTGCTTATGAACTACTAGAAATAAAATAAAATAAAATAAAATAAAATTAAAATAAAATAAAATAAAATAAAATAAATAAAATAAAATAAAATAAAATAAAATAATAAAATAAAATAAAATAAAATAAAATAAAATAAAATAAAATAAAATAAAATAAAATAAAATAAAATAAAATAAAATAAAATAAAATAATAAAATAAAATAAAATAAAATAATAAAATAAAATAAAAAGATTAACAGTGTATAGAAAGCCTTATGTCACTTGACTTCTTATTTAGAAATGAACAAGAATCTTACACATACTTTGAACAAAACTGCACATAGTATTTAGTGTTTTCAATTTGCACTTGGAATAAGTAAAGATTTCATGTCCACTAATTGGATACGGGTGATCATAAAAATAATCAAGAATATTTTCCTCACCCTTGCTTCTTCCATCTATAGTTTTATAAATTTAATGACTTCTTATTAGTCCTGAAGTTATATTGCATACTTTGTCCCAAACAGTAAGAAAGAGGTCATGCACTGTTCCCTTGCTCACAGTCCATATGTTTTTCAACAAAGGCAGTCCAAGGCATGGCAGCAAGTATTTTTTCATAAATGGTTCCTGATTACTGACTGGAAAGAGATTCAAGTGCTTTGTCATGAAAATTCAACGTCATATTGTTACTGTAAACAGAAATTCAGGTGAAAGATATGGCACCTTATAAAATAGATGTGGTTTCTGGGCACTTTTGAACTGGACAGTTGACAATATTACCTTTTGATGCTATTATTGTAAGTAACAACACTAGAAGACCCTTCATTTAATATGCAACAGTTTGGCTGGAAGTGTGGCTTGATCTAACTTTCTTCTTGACTTTTTTTTTTTTAGGAAGAGACATTTGTTTTATAATTCTTGTGCAACTTTGAATGAAGATACAAGACAAACATTTAAACAATATAAATGTTTTAGATCACATGCTCCCATGTCTTCTATAAAAGAGTGTGTTGTTTACAGAGAAGATTGTTAATACTACCATATGACCATAACATACCAACTTTTTCATATAGTTCTGACCAGGTGGTATGAAAAATCTTGGATAACTTACAATTGGCTTCTTGGGAAAAAAAAAAAAAAAAAAGAAAAAAAAAGGAAAAAAAAAAGAAAAAAAAAGAAAAAAAAAGGAAAAAAAGGAAAAAAAAAGGAAAAAAAGGAAAAAAACTCAACAGATTCATATCATTGAACTAGGACGTCTTTTTTCTTTTGATCTCATCAGGAAAAAAATATTTTACAGTCCATAGAACAGAGGAGGGGGACAACATCTTACTGTTAAAATTTGCTCTATAAGAGTATCTAAGACTTCCTGAAGTAAGTATCACAAAATCACAGAATCACAGAATCGAAGGGGTTGGAAGGGACCTCAAAAGATCATAGGGTCCAACCCCCCTGCCAAAGCAGGCTCCTTAGAGCAGGCTGCCCAGGTAGGCATCCAGACGTGCCTTGAATATCTCTCAGAGAGGGAGACTCCACAACCTTCCTAGGCAGCCTGTTCCAGTGCTCTGTCACCCTCACCATGAAAGAGTTCTTTTGCATGTTGGTGCAGAACTTCCTGTGCTCTACCTTGTGGCCATTGCCCCTTGCCCTATCCCCACAAACCACTGAAAAGAGGTTGGCCAAATCCCTCTGTCTCCCACACCTCAGGTATTTATACACATTGATGAGATCCCCTCTCAGTCTTCTCTTCTCCAGGCTGAATAGACCCAGGTCTCTCAGCCTTTCCTCATAGGGAAGATGCTCCAGGCCCCGTATCATCTTTGTGGCCCTCCGCTGGACTCTTCCCAGGAGATCCCTGTCTTTTTGTACTGGGGAGCCCAGAACTGGACACGGTACTCCAGGTGAGGCCTGACCAGGGCAGAGTAGAGGGGGAGGATCACCTCCCTTGACCTGCTGGCCACGCTCCTTTTAATGCACGCCAGGATCCCATTGGCCCTCTTGGCCACCAGGGCACACTGCTGGCTCATGGTCAACCTGTCATCCACCAGGACCCCCAGGTCCTTCTCCTCAGAGCTCCTCTCCAGCAGGTCATCCCCCAGCCTGTACTGATACATCCGGTTGTTCCTTCCCAGGTGCAGGACTCTACACTTGCTCTTATTAAACCTCATTTGGTTTCTTCCTGCCCATCTCTCCAGCCAGTCCAGGTCTCGCTGAGTGGCAGCACAACCTTCTGGCATGTCAGCCACTCCTCCCAGCTTCACGTCATCGGCGTACTTGCTGAGGGCAGACACTATTCCCTCATCAAGGTCGTCGATGAAGATGTTGAACAAAATCAGACCCAGCACCGACCCCTGGGGAACGCCGACAGTCACAGGTCTCCAGCCGGACTCTGCGCTACCGATCACCACCCTCTGAGCTCATACAGTCAGCCAGTTCTCAACCCACCTTACTGTCCACTCGTCCATCCCACACTTTATCAGCTTTGCTATCAGGATGTCATGGGAAACAGTATCGAAAGCCTTGCTAAAGTCAAGGTAGATGACATCCACTGATCTGCACCCATCTACCCAGCTGGTGATGTCATCATAGAAGGCAACGAGGTTGGTAGAGCATGACTTCCCCTTGGTAAATCCATGCTGACTACTCCTCATAACATTCTTCTCTTCCAGTTGCTTGGAGATGACATCCAGAACAAGCTGTTCCAACACCTTTCCAGGGACAGAGGTGAGACTGACTGGCCTGTAGTTTCCCAGATCCTCCTTCTTGCCCTTCTTGAAGACCGGAGTGACATTGGCTATCCTCCAGTCTTCAGGCACCTCTCTTGTTCTCCAGGACCTTTCAAAGATGATAGAGAGCAGTTCGGCGATCACCTCTGCCAACTCCCTTAGTGCATGTGGATGCATCCCATCAGGACCCATGGATTTGTGTGCGTTGAGCCCACTCAGACACTCCCCAACTACCCTCGGGTCAACCACGGGGGAGCCCTCCACTTCCCAGCCCCTTTCTCCACCCACCAGGGTCGAGGAGTCCTGGGGAGGAGTCCTTGAAGCAAAGACTGAAGCAAAGAAAGCATTCAGTATCTCTGCCTTCTCGGCATCTCCCATTACCAGGACAACCTCCTCGTTCAGCAAGGGACCTACATTATCCCTAGTCTTCCTTTTACTGTTTACATACTTAAAAAAAGCCCTTCTTATTATCTTTTATCTCTTTTGCAAGCCTCATCTCTAGGTGGGCTTTAGCCTTCCTCGTCTCATCCCCGCAGGCCCTGACAACACGTCTCTACTCTTCCCAAGAGGACAGGCCCTTTTTCCACTTTTCATAGACCTTCCTCTTCCTTTTGATCTCATTGATTAGCTCCTTGCTCATCCATGCAGGTTTCCTGCCCCCCTTCCCTGATTTCCTACTCTTAGGGATGCACCGATCCTGAGCTTGGAAGAAGTGCTGTTTAAATGTAGCCCAGCTCTGACAAGCACTCTTGCCTTCTAGCAACCTAGCCCAGGAGATACTTCCAAGCAGGTCCCAGAAGAGGTCGAAGTTGGCTCTTTGGAAGTCCAGGGTAGCAATCCTGCTTATTGCCTTACTTCTTCCACCAAGTTCCATCTTGAACTCCACAACCTCATGGTCGCTGCATTCCAAGCTGCCCCCAACCTTCACATCCTTAACAAGCCCATCCCTGTTGATAAGGACAAGGTCCAGAAGCATCCCCCGCCTCGTCGGCTCCTCCACCACCTGCATCAGAAAATTGTCTTCAGCGCATTGTAGGAACCATTTGGACTGCTCGTGCCTGGACGAGTTGCTTACCCAACAGATGTCTGGATAATTGAAGGCCCCCATGAGAACCAGCACCCGTGATCGTGAGGCTACTACCAGCTGTTTGTAGAAGGTCTCATCGACCATGTCCTCCTGATCTGGTGACCTGTAGTACACCCCCACAACAGTGTCTCTCATACCAGCCCACCCCTTAATTCTCACCCACAAGCTCTCCACTTGTCCTTCACCCTCTCCCAGGTGGAGCTGGGTACACTCTAACTGCTCCCTCACATAAAGGGTAACCCCACTCCGTCGCTTCCCCAGCCTGTCTTTCCTAAAAAGGACATAGCCCTCCATGACAGCTTTCCAGTCATGCGAGCTGTCCCACCACGTCTCTGTGATCGCAATAAGATCGTGGCCCTGCGACCGAACACAGATCTCGAGCTCATCCTGTTTATTTCCCATGCTCCGCGCATTGGTGTACAGGCACTTGAGGGAAGCAGCGGGCGCAGTTACCTCTGGAGGGATGCACGAAGAAGATTCCGGACGGGGTATCGGGATCATTACCATCTCTGAGGAGCCCTCAGCCAATCCTATGGGACAACTCAGAGGTGCTTCCCTTCTGCCTTCAACAGTGACAGCAGTGACAACTTCCCCCAGCCCTTCTCTGTCACTTGTAGCTCCCCTCCCTTCCCCCGTCAAACCTAGTTTAAAGCCCTGGTAACCAGTCCAGAAAGCTTGCTCCCCAACACACTTGTGCCCCACTTGCTGAGTTGGAGGTGGTCATCAGACCACATACCTGGCTTCTCAAAGGACTGACCAAGATCGAAATACCCAAATCCCTGGTCCGGACACCACCCCCTCAACCAGTCATTTACCTGTCCCGTTCTCCTCCTTCTTTCTGGGTCCCAGCCACCCAGCAGGAGGACAGAGGAGAACACTGCCTGCACCCCGGATCCCTTCAACATCCTTCCCAGGGATGCAAAGTCCTTTTTAATATAACTCATTTTTCTAGTTGCAGCTTCCCTGGATCCAATCTGAATGACAACAAGAGGATAGTAGCCCTCCGGTTTAATGAGTTGTGGCAGAGCCTTCCTAACGTCTCAGACACGTGCCCCAGGAAGACAGCACACCTCTCTGGATAGATTGTCTGGTTGACAAATGGGAGCCTCAGTGCCCCTGAGCAAGGAGTCTCCTACCTCTAAGACTCTCCGTTCTTTTTTTGTGGCACTGGTTGTAATGCAGCACCCCGTCCGGTCCCAATCCCTACACTGAGTACTTCCCTCAATGTTGACACGCTTCTCCAGGTTGCTTCCCGGGTTCACACTACTGTCCAGCCCTTCAGACTCTTCCTTTTCCTGCCTAAGAGCCTCAAATCTATTTCCCAAGTACACCATGGGGGTTGGTGGCATCGTGGGTGTCAGGAGCAAATGTCTCCTTCTGCTGCAAGCTGTGACAAGGGTCCAGCCCCTTTTCTCTTGCAGGCGGTCAAGCCCTCTGTGCTGCATGCAATCTGCTGGGTCAGCTTCTACTGCTGGCAGGGACATAGGAGGGGGCTGCAGGGTATCAGTAGAGGCAGGTTGACACCTCCTGTCTGTTACCCTAGAGACTCCTAGGAGCCCCTTAGGCTGCCGACTTCTCACTGCAGCCCAGCCACCTGCTCAAGGAGTTCCTCAAGCAGGGCACACCTGCACCCACGACAGCCCTTTTCTCCCTCAGGACCCAGGTGGGTCTCCAGATACCGGAGCTCCCCACAGTCACCTGTCTGGACTGCCTTTTCCCCCCTCAGGGGCTCCACCTGAGTCGGGAGAGGCAGCATCTCCTCCGTTTGGGTTGCCATCTCGGACCGGCTGCTGTGACGGGTGCCCACCATGGTGAGGTCTAGGTGCAACGTGGAAGCATTGCCCAAGGAGAGAAGGGGAAGAGAAAGGGAGGTGGGAAATGGGGGAGAGGGTCCTCCTCGTACTCCTCCCTGCCCCACTTGAACTGCCCCACGCAAACTGGCTGCATTAACTGCCAAGCCGGTCATGTTAGCGCCTGCAGTAACTCCCACGCCGGTCCCGTTACCGCGTCCTGTTTGCATCGCTCCTGGGTCACGGCGCTCCCTTGGGTCTGCTCTTATAGCGCCAGGGGGTGGGTAGGCTGCCGTCACCCCTGGCTCCGCCCGCAGCACGTCAACGCCCGCAGCGGCACAAGCACAGCTCCTGCCTGCTCGGTGGGAGGGGGCTGGGGCTGCGGCTCTGACCAACGGCTCTGTGCCGCGTTGTTGGGGGGGATTAAGGGTTGGATCCGTTCGTCTCCCAGCCAGGAGCCGTCGCTGCAGCCGATCTGCACGAGGTCCTCGCTGAAATCAGCTACCTTTATGCTAATTGCACCAAGACATTTTATCACATTCAAGTGAATTTCTGTGACAGCAGAAGAAGTCTGATGAAACTAAAAATCTGATATTGAGAACTTTGAAAAAGAATCAGTTTTGTAAGATTTATAAGCAAAATAATGTTACTCGAGGCCAACCATTTAAAAATCTAGTTACCATCTAAAACTTGGTACAGAATCTCTGGATCATTAATCTGTCTGTCTAATCTGTTAGGTTTTTATTATCAGTGCAGTCTACATAGAAAGAATTTTGAGGATTCCCTTTTCATGACATTCTCACTAAGTCACTGAGGTTTCATGGTGAAACTATAGCACCATACAGAATGACTAATTTAGGAACTAACAAGTGTTCCAAAACCAATATATAAAACAAAGAATAAGCAGACTGGGAAATACATGAATGTATAATCTTCTTCCTAACTGAATGGACATTTTTCTCTATTTACTACTTAAGGTAAATTAGTGAGTTTAGTTGAAGGCAGTTAGGTTTGATCTTGTTTTGGTAGAGACATCGACCTTTACTTATCCTTGTAAATTAGGAAACTTCTTTGGTGTATATATATATATATATATATATTATTTATTTATTTTTCTTCCTCAAAACTAATCTCTGACCAGATCTTATTCTTTTGTATAAAAATGCAGCAGATTGTAGCACAGGGTTATCAGACCTATGGGAATCCATAAAAAGAATGATTTCTCATCCAGCAGGCAGAAAATGAATTTAGTGAGCTTAGCATTTTGAGGATATACATGAAATCCTTTGGAAAACTTACAGACTCTCTCTGCACCACACAAAGTTTCTGTTAAAACAATTTATGAAAAAGGAAGCAAAAGCTAGCCAGAGACATTGAATGTCCTAATTATATATGTATATATGTATAATTTTACTAAATAAATAATTCCACAGAACATGTAATATTAGCATTTCACAAAACAGTTTGTAAATAAAAAAATGTACTTTTTTTTTTTTGTTTCTCTTCTTCTACCATGATTTGTAAACATCACCATAAAGAGTCATATCGTTCAGATATGCATCAAATTTCCCAGCTTCTTCCCTGGCCCCCAAGAAATCCCAGACAAGTAATGTACCACCCGTCATAATTTCTCAAGGTCATGTTTCACTCTGAATTACAAGGCTACTCCTTCACCCTTCTACCTAGAGCTGCTTGGTAGCAATCTTTTCAATAAAATGCCAAATAAATCAGATGCAATTGATTTCTACATGCTCGGACATACATTTTTAGTTCTTCCTAGACTAATCTCTGAGAATGCTAGATAGAAATAACTCCCCTGGGCTCAGAACTAGGGTTGCTGACCGTCTGTCATCTTTTCTGTCTTCTTTCTTTCCAACATATAACTTGAGTGAGAACTTCCCTAACACTGAGTAGAGAAACTTGGATGGTCCCCCATGCAGACTTCGTAATTACAGTTGAGCACATTGAGCATATTCAAGAACTTAAAGTCAGCTTCGTGATCCCGATTAGTCCTCTGACAGCATAAATCTCATTCATGAAATCAGAAGGTTTTACTTCAAAATTACTGCTGTGAAACACTGCATAAAATGAACTGGATCTTCTTTAAAAGGTTCAAGTCTTCATTTGCAGAGCCTAAGTTTATATACAAAAGCATAGATGATCGTTTTCCCTAAAAAAAAATCTGTTGAAATATAAAACACATAGTCTATTATCTAAAATAATCCCTGCCAACTGCTTTGAGATTGCTAAAACAAAAACAACAACAAAATGCTAAGAATTCTTTTTTAAAGTCTACGTGTAAAATGCAATGTAAGCAGCATGAGTCCTGAATAGCGACATTGGAGTTCAACATATGATAAACAGATCCTTTGAAAAATCATGAACAGAGGAGAAAAAAAGCTTGTGAAGAATATTTTACTGGTATTTTAAATACAGAATGATACAAAAAATGAATACAACAATAATACAACAATAAACCGAAACATATTCATCATCTACACTTTGCTGTATATATATGGATATATTTTAAATGTTATTTCCTACTATATCTTTGTTAATATATGTTTGTTTTTTTTTAAGTGATGTATATTAAGAAAGAGTTAAAATAGTCTTGCAAAAGTCTACATTCTCAGAGAGTTAAGTTTTTGTTTTTTTCTGGATTAGTTAATTTTATATTAACTGGACCATTTAAATTATAACAATTAGGTGTACATCATTAAAAACATTTTTTTTTTTTTAAATCATCATCTTTATTATTTTCAGTATTCCCTGTGGTATAAAAGCTTTTTGTTTAAAGCTGTACATGACCAAGTATCATGAGCACTTTACTTGAAAAGAAAATAGTATCCATATCATATTAGGTCAAAGATGGCTGACATGCTAAAAGTAGTTTTTACCAAAAATTCTGAATAAAAAGTTGAATTTTATAAATCAAATATTTCTGCTTACTCATTAATTAACATTTATATATATATATATATATATATATATATAAAGTAAAATGAAAGTAAAATAAAAAGAAGTGATTGTTCCTTATTTTTGCAAGAACCACAATGCGAGTTTGCCTAAGAGCATAAGAGAGTGTTTCTTCCTGGGTACCAGTAGATATAAAGTCATAGTTTT
Organism: Anser brachyrhynchus; assembly: GCF_964034855.1. Taxonomy (NCBI): domain Eukaryota; kingdom Metazoa; phylum Chordata; class Aves; order Anseriformes; family Anatidae; genus Anser; species Anser brachyrhynchus. The sequence goes on from NC_137697.1 coordinate 27,886,386, forward strand.
TTTCATTTTTATGAGGGTAAGCCATGAGGGTTTACGGTATTCTGAGTTATTATAAATCACAGAGGGTAGCGTACAAGGTAAAAAATGCATCTTCACTTAGCTGTGGCCATAATTATTAAACAGTATTATAATTTTTAGAGATGGTTCAGAGATTTTGAAAGCACTGGTAGGATAACATATATCATCCTTGTTTCCAGTTCCATAATTATATTTGAACTGCATTTACCTTGATTATACTGGGATCCCCAAAACAATATTAATCAGTCTAGTTAAGATCAGACATTCCATCTTTTTTAACATATTAATTATGAGATACTTGACTAAGATAGGGATCCAGTATATCTTCTTGAAAAACAGTGTTCTAAGTGGTTCATTTTTACTTTCCTTTCCTTGTTTTAGTTAATACAGTTGACTAAGTTAACACAGTTAAATAAGTGCTGGTGGATTTCAAATCAGAAAATAAAAATGACATATAGCTCACTCACTAGAAGATAGTCTATGAGACTGTTGGAATAGAAAAAATCTTATTTTTTCTTGTCCATAACTAAAGGAAAACAGTAGATTTCTAAAACTTACAGATCTGTATTAAGGAATGAAATCTGGACACCTTTTTTTTTTTTTTTTTTTTTTTTTCTATACACTTTTTTTCCTATACATATTGTTTTCCTATAGTCTTTAAGTGGTAAATTCAAAGAACTGTAAGATAGTTCAGGAAGGAAGACCAGGTAGCTCAGACTCTGTCCAGCTAAATAGTGAGTAGATATTCATGTATCTCCCACAAAGATTAAGATTATACAACCTCTCTCAGTTTGTGTGTTTGGCCAGTACACAGTGATATTTATTTATTTATTTATTCACTTATTCCCCCTTTTCCTAGTCAGAACTCCTACTAAGTAATAATCTCACTGGCATTATGGAGATATGGTGGAATGGCTCCCATGACTGGATTGTTGGAACAGAAGGATACATGCTCTTTAGGAAGGACAAGCAGGGGAGACAAGGAGGGGATGTCACCATCTATGTCAGTGAGCCCTGGAGGACTTAGGGATAGATAAGAAGCTGACAAGGAGCTTGTGAGTCAGGATTAAAGAGAGGTTAGAGACAGGTGACATTATAGCAGGGAGTGTGCTACAGGCCACCTGATCAGGAAGACCAAGCAGATGAGGCCTTCTATAGACAGATAGAAGCAACCTCATGTTCAGAAGTCCTGGTCCTCATGGGAGACTTCAACAACTATCTGTTGGAAGAACAGCACAGCAAGGCATAGGCAATCCAGGAGGTTCTTGGAATGCATTGATGATAACCTTCTCCAAATAATAGAGAAGTCAATGAGGAGAGGTGCTATGCTGGGCCTTGTTCTCACCAACAAGGAGGTGCTGGTGGGCCTAATGTGAAACTTAAGGGCAGCCTTGGCTGCAGTGACCATGAAATGGTCCAGATTAGGATCCTGAGGGAAATGAGGATGGAGCACAGCAAGCTCACTACCCTGGACTTCAGGAGAATAGTCTTTGGCCTTTTCTGGGATCTGCTTGCACTGTAGGATAAACCCTGGAGGGAAGAGGGGCACAAGCAAATCATGAATATTCAAGGATCACCTCCTCCATGATCAGGAGTGATGCATCCCAACAAAGAGGAAGTCAGGCAAAAACACCAGGAGGCCTGTATGAATGAGCAAGGAGTTCCTGGCCAAACTCAAACACAAAAATTAGGCCTACGGAGGATGGAAGAAAGGACAGATAACCTTGCAGGAATACAGAAATATTACCCAAGCAGCCAGGAATCAAATTAGGAAAGCTAAAGCTCTGTTAGAATTAAATCTGGCCAGGGACATCAAGAACTACAAGAAAGGCTTCATCAGTGATAAAAAGGAAGTCTAGGGAAATTGTGGGCCCTCTCTGGAGGGAAGCAGGAGACTTGATCACCTGGGATATGGTGAAGGCTGAGGTACTCAACGACTTTTTTTGCCTCACTCTTCACTGGCAAGAACTCTAGCGCCTTAGCCCAAGTCAAAGAAAGCAAATGCAGGGCCTGGAAGAACGATGAACCATCCAGTATAGGAGAAGATCAGGTTTGAGACCAGCTAAGGAACCTAAAGTTGCACAAATCCATGGGACCTGATGAGATACATCCATGGGTCCTGAGGAAACCACTGGATAAAGTTACTAAGCCACTGTCCATCATATTTGAGAAGTCATGGCAGTCTGATAAAGTTCCCACTTACTGGAAGAGGAGAAACATAATCCTCATTTTTGAAAAGGGGAAAAAAAAGAAGACCTTGGGAACTACAGGCCAGTCAGTCTCACCTCTGTGCTCAAGATTATGGAACAGATCCTCCTGGAAACTTTGCCAAGGCACATGGAAAATAAGGAGGTGATTGGTGACAGCCAACATGTCTACTCTAAGGGCAGATTGTGCCTGATAAATCTGGTGGCATTCCATTCTGGGGTTACAGCATTGGTGGATAGGGGAAGAGTGACTGACATCATCTACCTGGACTTGTGTAAAGCATTTGACACTGCCCTCCATTATATCCTTGTCTGTAGACTGGAGATACAAGGATTTGATGGATGAACTACTCAGTGGGTAAGGAATTGGCTGGATGGTTGCACTCAAAGTGTTGTCAATAGCAGTCAATATGTCAAAGTGTTGTGGTCATTGTCCAAGTGGAAATAAGTGATGAGTGACATTTCTCAGGGATCAGTACTGAGAGGTGGGTACTGAGAGGACATGGAAAGCCCACCTGATTAACACGTGGCTCAGAGGCTGGTGCCAACACAGAAATTTTGGGTTTTTTGACCATGGGGCGCTTTACTCGGCACCCGGCCTGATGGCCGCAGACGGGTCCCTATCTCTAAGGGGAAAACGGATCCTAGCCCAGGAGCTAGCAGGGCTCGTTGAGAGGGCTTTAAACTAGGAAAGAAGGGGGATGGGGCTGAAAGAAGGCCTGTTGGAGCTGTGCCGGGGGGAACAATGGCAGAGCCGGGGAAGATGGCAATGGCCCGACTGAAGTGCATCTACACTAATGCACGCAGCATGGGCAACAAACAGGACGAGCTGGAAGCCATCGTGCAGCGGGAAGGCTATGACTTGGTTGCCATCACGGAAACGTGGTGGGACCACTCTCATGACTGGAGTGCTGCCATGTCTGGCTATAGGCTCTTCAGAAGGGACAGGCAGCACAGAAGGGGTGGTGGTGTGGCTCTCTATGTTAGAGAGTGTTTAGATGTTGAGGAACTTGAGGCTGGGAATGATAAGGTTGAGTCCCTGTGGGTTAGGATCAGAGGGAAGGCCAACAAGGCAAGCATCCTGGTGGGGGTCTGTTATAGACCGCTGAACCAGGATGAGGAGACTGATGAGGAGTTCTACAGGCAGCTAGCAGAAGCCGCGAAATCGTCAGCGCTTGTTCTCGTGGGGTACTTCAACTTCCAAGACATATCCTGGAAGCACAACACAGCCCAGAGAAAGCAGTCTAGGAGGTTTCTGGAGAGCGTGGAAGATAGCTTCCTGATGCAGCTGGTTAGAGAGCCTACCAGGGGAGGTGCCCTGCTAGACCTTCTGTTCACGAACAGTAACGGACTGGTGGGAGATGTGGTGGTCGGGAGCTGTCTTGGGCAGAGTGACCACGAAATGGTTCAGTTCTCTATTCTTGGCGAAGTCAGGAAGGGGACCAGTAAAACCGCTGTCTTGGACTTCCGGAGGGCTGACTTTGAGCTGTTCAGGACACTGGTTGGCAGAGTCCCTTGGGAGGAGGTTCTGAAGGGCAAAGGAGTCCAGGAAGGCTGGGCACTCTTCAAGAAGGAAATCTTAATGGCTCAGGAGCGGTCTGTCCCCACGTGCCCAAAGACGAGCCGACGTGGAACTAGACTGGCCTGGCTGAGCAGAGAGTTGTGGCTCGAGCTTAGGAGAAAAAGGAGGGTTTATAATCTTTGGAAGAGAGGCGGGGCTACTCAGAAGGACTATAAGGATGTTGCGAGGCTGTGCAGGGACAAAATTAGAAAGGCCAAAGCTCATCTGGAACTCAATCTGGCTACTGCCGTTTAAGATAACAAAAAACGTTTTTACAAATACATCAACGCAAAAAGGAGGACTAAGGAGAATTTCCATCCTTTACTGGATGCGTGGGGAAACTTAGTTACAAAAGATGAGGAAAAGGCTGAGGTGCTCAATACTTTCTTTGCCTCAGTCTTTAGCGGCAAGACCGGTTGTTCTCTGGATACCTGGTACCCTGAGCTTGTGGAAGGGGATGGGGAGCAGGATGTGGCCCTCGCTATCCATGAGGAAATGGTTGGCGATCTGCTACGACACTTGGATGTACGAAAGTCGATGGGGCTGGATGGGATCCACCCGAGGGTACTGAGCGAACTGGCGGAGGAGCTGGCCAAGCCGCTTTCCATCATTTATCAGCAGTCCTGGCTATCAGGGGAGGTTCCAGTCGACTGGCGGCTAGCCAATGTGACGCCCGTCTACAAGAAGGGCCGGAGGGTAGACCGGGGGAACTATAGGCCTGTTAGTTTGACGTCAGTGCCAGGGAAGCTCATGGAGCAGATTATCTTGAGTGTCATCACGCGGCACTTGCAGGGCAACCAGGCAATCAGGTCCAGTCAGCATGGGTTCATGAAAGGTAGGTCCTGCTTGAGGAACCTGATCTCCTTCTATGACCAAGTGACGCGCTTGGTGGGTGAGGGGAAGGCTGTGGATGTGGTCTACCTTGACTTCAGTAAGGCTTTTGACACCGTTTCCCACAACATTCTCCTCGAGAAACTGGCTGCTCATGGCTTTGACTGGCGTACACTTCGTTGGGTTATAAACTGGCTGGATGGCCGGGCCCAAAGAGTTGTGGTGAATGGAGCCAAATCCAGTTGGAGGCCGGTTACTAGTGAAGTCCCCCAGGGCTCAGTGCTGGGGCCGGTCCTCTTTAATATCTTTATCGATGACCTGGATGAGGGGATCGAGTGCAGCCTCAGTAGGTTTGCAGATGACACCAAGTTAGGTGCATGTGTCGATCTGCTCGAGGGCAGGAAGGCTCTGCAGGAGGATTTGGATAGGCTGGACCGATGGGCTGAGGTCAACTGCATGAAGTTCAACAAGGCCAAGTGCCAGGTCCTGCATCTGGGGCGTAACAACCCCAAGCAGCGCTACAGGCTGGGAGATGAGTGGCTGGAAAGCTGCCTGGTGGAGAAGGACCTGGGAGTACTGGTTGATAGTCAGCTGAATATGAGCCAGCAGTGTGCTCAGGTGGCCAAGAAGGCCAACAGCATCCTGGCTTGCATAAGAAGCAGTGTGGCCAGCAGGTCTAAGGCGGTGATTGTACCCCTGTACTCGGCTCTGGTGAGGCCGCACCTTGAGTACTGTGTTTAGTTTTGGGCCCCTTGCTACAAGAAGGACATGGAGGTGCTTGAGAGAGTCCAGAGAAGGGCAACGAAGCTGGTGCGGGGTCTGGAGAACAAGTCGTATGAGGAGCGGCTGAGGGAGCTGGGGTTGTTTAGCCTGGAGAAGAGGAGGCTCAGGGGAGACCTCATCGCTCTCTATAGGTACCTTAAAGGAGGCTGTAGAGAGGTGGGGGTTGGTCTATTCTCCCACGTGCCTGGTGACAGGACAAGGGGGAATGGGCTAAAGTTGCGCCAGGGGAGGTTTAGGTTGGATGTTAGGAAGAACTTCTTTACTGAAAGGGTTGTTAGGCATTGGAATGGGCTGCCCAGGGAGGTGGTTGAGTCGCCATCCCTGGAGGTCTTTAAAAGACGTTTAGATGTAGCCCTTAGTGATATGGTTTAGTGGAGGACTTGTTAGTGTTAGGGCAGAGGTTGGACTAGATGATCTTGGAGGTCTCTTCCAACCTAGACGATTCTGTGATTCTGTGATTCTGTGATTCAGTATCGATACTAGCACTGTTTAACATCTTTGTTGGTGGCATGGACATTGGGATCGAGTGCACCCTCAGAAAGTTTGCCAATGACACCAAGTTGTGTGATGTTGTTGACATACTAGATGGAAGGGATGTCATCCAGAGTTACCTAGACAGACTTGAGAGGTAGACCTGTGCAAAGCTCATGAAGTTCAACAAGGCCAAGTACAAGGGCTTGCATCTGGGTCAGGACAATTCCAAACACAAATACAGACTGGGTGGAGAATGGATTGAGAGCAGCTCTCAGGAGAAGGACTTGTGGGTGTTGCTTGATGAAAAATTTGACATGAGTTGGCAAAGTGTGCTTGCAGCCCAGAAAGCCAACTGTATCCTGGGCTGTATCAAAAGAAGCATGATCAGCAGGTTGTGGGAGCTGTATTCTCTATTCTCCTCTTATGAGTACTTGAGTCCTGCATTCACCTCTGGTTCCTCCAGCATAATAAGGACATGGATCGATTGGAATGAGTCTAGAGGAGGACCATGAGGATAATCAGAGGTCTGGAACACCTCTCCTATGAAAACAGGCTGAGAGAGTTGGGGTTGTTCAGACTGGAGGAGAAAAGGCTCCAGGGAGACCTTATAGCAGTCTTCCGGAACACACAGGGGGACTACAAGAAAGATGTGAAGAGATTCTTCATCAGAGACTATAGTGGTAGGACATGGAGTATTGTCTGTAAACTTGTGGATTTAGATTAGATATACGATATATAGAGAGATGTCTATTAAATAGATATATATGATGGTAGATTTAGATTAGACATAAGGAAGAAGAAATTCTTTACTCAGGGCATGGTGAGGCACTGGAACAGATTTCCCGGAGAAGCTGTGGATGCTCCTTCCCTGGAAGTATTTAAGGCCAGGTTGGATGGGGCTTTAGTCAAGCTGGTCTAGTGGAAGCTGTCCCCGCTCCTGGCAAAATGTTTGGAACTAGATGATCTTCAAGGTCCCTTCCCACTCAAACTATTCTATGATTCTTTGAATTTTCTTGGTTATAAATTGTGACCATTGCACTTGGCCTTTTGCTGAATACGTGTAAGAATCTGGCTGCATCTTATCTAAATCTTCCCATGGTTCATCTGAAAACCACAGTAGGATCTTCCTAAAATCCTTTCTTCCCCAGAAACTCAGTTCCTTCAGCCTTTGTACCACTTGCTTCAGCCCCCTGATCATGTTCATAACACTTCACTGGAGTCATTTGAGTATATCCATATGTCTTTTGTATTGGGGAGCCTAGTACTGGACACAGCACATCATATACAGTCTTACACATACCAAGGGGAAGGTATGTATAAGAAGGCAGGATCACTTTTTTTTTGAGCCTGCTGGCTTCACCATTGCTAAAGCAGGCCAGGAGGTAACAGACTTCTTTGCCAGAAGAATACAATGATGGTTCATACTCAACTAGTTGTCCACCAGGACCCGTAGTATCTTTTCTGCTGCTTTCCAACTGTCCTGGTTTCAGTGAGAATAGAGTTAGTTTTCCTCCTAGTAGCTAGTATGGTACTGATGTTTTAGTTGTTGCAGAGTAGTGCTAACTCTAAGCCTTTAAGTCCTAAAGAACTTTTCAGCTTCTCTCTGTCCTGCTAATAGGACAAGCTGGGGGTGCAGCAGGAGCTGGGAGGGGACAGAACCAAGACAGCTGACCCAAACTGGCCAAAGAGATATTTCATAGCTTCTGACGTCATGCTGAACAATTAATATGGAGTGGTTGGCCAGGGTAAGGGGACCAGGTGCTCGGGGATAGGCTGGGCATGGGTCAGCGGGTGGTGAGCAATTGCACTGTGCATCACTTGTTTTGTAGACATTATTAGTAGTAGTACTCTTATCGTTATTGTTATTATTATTATTATTTTCCTTTGTTTTCTGTCCTAATAAACTTTCTTAACCCACACGTTATCTCAACCCGCAGGTTATCTCAACCCACAGGCTTCATTTTTTCTGATTCTCTCCCCGATCCTAAAGAGGAAAGGGTGAACGTGAGCAAATGGCTGTGTGGTGCTTAGCTGCTGGCTGGGTTAAACCACAACACCAAGACAGTCAGCCTCCAGACTGTAGTGGTCTGAAATGCTGTCTGAAATGCAGTCTGAAATGCTTGGCATTTCTCTTTGTTAAACTTCATAAGGACACTGTTGGACTATTCTTCCAGCTTGTCCATGTCTCTCTAAATGCCTATGTAATGTTACTTTCCAGCATTTTGAAGGATATCCCAATTTGGTATGGATAACAAATTTGAGGTTGACCACAAATCTGCAGAGCATTACACTACTTTCTGTCATTCCAGTGGTTAATTAATATGTTGAACAATATTTATACTCCACTATCCTTTCTAGATTTAATGAATTTACCTACAAGAAGACTATGAGAAACCATGCCAAAGGCTTTGTATGCAAATGGCATCCAGCCCATTTCCCTTTAACAGCTAAAGCAGTCATATCATCCAGAAGGCAATGAGTTTGGTCAGGTATGACTTGCCCTTGGTAAAGCCCTCTAAGCTGCTTCCAATTCACCTGCTTGTTCTTGATGTGTTTGGAAGTGTTTTTCAGGAGGATGTGCCTCATGCTATTCTCAGGGCCTAAGGTGAGACTGAATGATCTGTAGTTCCATGGATCAATCTTCTTGTTCCTGAAGATAGCTATCACATGAATGTTCTTGCAGTTATCAGAAACCACCACCAGCTCATCCATGAAATTAAATAAATAAAATAAAATAAAATAAAATAATAAAATAAAATAAAATAAAATAAAATAAAATAAAATAAAATAAAATAAATAAAATAATAAAATAAAATAAAATAATCAAATCAAATCAAATCAAATAATAAATAAAATAATAAAATACTGGATATTAAAACTTAACTGCAATTAGAAATCTACTTTCCAACAATTTTATCCATATAAACATTTGGTCATAGTTCAGTAATCAGAACAATTTATGACTGTTCATCCTACCTAGGCAGACCTATCTGAATATTTACATTCAAGTTTTCCTCTGCTTCAGACATTACCTTCCTTACTCTAAGGCAAAATGGAAGGACAAATGTCTTTAATCAAACCACACTCTTACATACTGTTTTAACTGTCAGTATGACCTCACTGGACCGGTTATTGGCATCTACACATTATCTTCCAGCAGTTTTTAAAATGTCAGTAGAAGAGCACAACACAGAGGTGGATTTGTGAAAACAAAGACTATAGTTTTTGTTAAAAGAAATATCATATTAATAGTCAAAATGCTTCTAAAAGGAGTCATTTGTGCATTGCTTTATTACCATGTCAATTAACCAGTTCAGAAACTTGTTTTCCTCAGCTATTTACTTTGCAATTCCATAAGAAAATCATAGAATATCCTGAGATGGAAGGGACCCACAAAGATCATTGAGTCCAACTTTTGGGTCCACAACAGACTACCTAAAAATTAAACCATATCTCTGAGAAAATTTTCCATTTATTGAACTCTGGCATGCTTGGTGCCCTGACCACTTCCCTAGGGACCCTGTTCTAGTATCTGATCCCACTCCTGGTGAAAAACTTTTTCCTAATATTCAGTCTGAACCTCCCCTGTTACAGCATCATGCCATTTCCGTGAGTTCTATCACTCATCACCAGAGAGAAAAGATCACTAGCCCTCATCCCCTTTCCTCTCATGATGAAGCTGTAGACCAAGATGAGGTCAACCCTCAGACTTCTCTAAGCTGAACAAATCAAGTGGCCTCAGCTGCTCCTTATATGCTGTGCCCTCTAAAACTTTCATCATCTTTGTTGCTCTTCTTCAGACACTCTAATAGTTTTACATCCTTCTTATACTGTGGCAAACAAAACTGTACACAGTACTTGAAGTGAAGCCATGCCAACACGGAGTAGGGAGGGACAATCATTTTCCTTGACCAGCTAGCTAAAGAATCACGGAATCATTAAAGTTGGAAAAGGCCTCCACGATCATCTAGTCCAACCATTCCCCTAGCATCAATATCACCCACTAAACCATGTCCCCAGGCACAAGGTCCAATCTTTCCTTGAAGATCCCCAGGGACGGTGACTCCACCACCTCCATGAACAACCCGTTCCAATGCCTGACTACTCCTTCTGAGAAAAAATGTCTCCTATTTCCAACCTAAACCTCCCCTGGAACAACTTGAGGTCACTCCCTCTAGTCTTATAGCTAGTTATCTGCAAGAAGAGGACAACACCCAGCTCCCCACAACTGCCTTTCAGGTGGTTGTAGAGAGCAATAACGTCTCCCCTGAGCCTTCTCTTCTCCAGACTAAACAACCCCAGTTCCCTCAACTGCTCCTTGTAGGACTTGTGTTCCAGGCCCTTCACCAGCTTTGTAGCCCTTCTCTGGACATGTTCCAGGGCTTCAATGTCCTTCTTGTACTGAGGGATCCAAAACTGAACACAGTACTCGAGGTGCGGCCTCACCAGAGAAGAGTACATGGGGATGATCACCTCCCTGGTCCTGCTGGCTGCACTACTCCTGATACAAGCCAGGATGCCATTGGCTTTCTTGGCCACCTGGACACACTGCTGGCTCATGTTCAGGTAAGCATTAATCAGCACCCCCAGATCTTTTTCCTCTGCACAACTTTCCATACTCTCACCCCCAAGCCTGTAGCATTGCATAGGGTTGTTGTGGTCAAACTGCAGAACACAGCACTTAGCCATGTTGAACCTCATCTCATTGGCTTCTGCCCATCGACCCATCCTGTCCAGATCTCTCTGCAGGACCTTCCTACCCTCCGTCAGATCGACACTTCATCCCAATGTAGTGTCATCTGCAAACTTACTAAGGGAGCACTCATTTCCCTCATCTAAATCATCAGTAAAGATATGAAAGAGGATGGACCCCAACACTGACCCCTGGGGAACACCACTCATGACAACTCGCCAGCTGGATTTCATTCTGTTCACCACTACTCTCTGGGCCTGGCTGTCCAGGCAGGTTTTAACCAAGAAAAGAGTGTACCTGTCCAAGCCATGGGCTGACAGCTTTTCCAGGAGAATACTGTGGGACACCATGCCAAAAGGCCTTGCTGAAGTCTAGTTAGACTATGTCAACAGCCTTTCCCTCATACACCACGCAGGTCACCCAGTCATAGAAGGAGATGAGGTTTGTCAGGCAGGACTTGCCTTTCATGAACCCATGCTGACTGGGCCTGATCCCCCTGTTGTCCCGCATATGCTGTGAGGTTGCATTCAAGATGACCTGTTCCATCACCTTTCCAGGCAACAAGGTCAAGATGACAGGCATTTCGTTCCCTGGTCCTCCTTACAAAAAGGACCTTCTATATTCTGCTTAATGAACAGCAAGATACAGTTGGATCTTTTGGCTACCAGGGCACACCATTGACCCATATTTAACTTGCCATTGAACAGAATCCACGGATATCTTTCCGTGGATCTGCTCTTAATCTTGTCATTCACAAATCAGTATGTATATCCAGGATTACTTCATTGTAGGTGCAGAATCCGGCACTTGATGTTATTAGACTTCATATAATTGATGATTGCCCAGCCCTCTAGTCTATCAGTATCCCTCTGCAAGGCCTCTCTACTCTCGAGGTTGTTAACAGCTCCTCCTAGTTTAGTATCATCTACAAACTTACTTAGTGTACATTCCAGTCGTGCATCCAGAACATTTATATTCTCATTGAAGAAAACTGTCACTAAAATGGAACCCTGGGAAATGAAACTAAAATCTCGGGGTACAATAAACTGTGTAGTTGCCTTGCATCCTTGTCTCTCAGAAAACAGACAAAAACCTAATTCTAGCATACAGGAAGTAGCAGACTGATTTTATTTTTTTTTTTCCTCCGCACAACTGTGCCTTCTTGCCATTACTTTCTTTACCATCTAGATTGAAAGCTTTACCAGATTTTCATTATTGGATGTGAGAACTGTTTCTCATTAGCATAACGTAATAGAAAAGAATGTCCAATTTATCTTCAGCTCTTGTGTTAACATCTTTCCACCCCTGTGAAGACAGTTCTTTCTTCAGTGAAGGCCCTGTACTGCCCCTAATGGAGTTTTACATATGGTGCTTATTGATATTTGGACCAGATGAATAGCTGTTTTGTCTCACTTTATAGTCTATTTTCTGTTCCTTCTTAGTTCTTCTATTTACTACCATACTTTCCTCTTGCTGAAATTGTGTAACAGATGCCAGAGTTCTCAGAAGCACTAGGTAGACATTTCAAAGGGGCTTCACATCATGCTTTAATATAATAATCATTAGCATATCTAGTATGCTCAAGTCAGATCATTTTCTGATAGTTTCAAATGCAGCAGAAATCTGTAATTGTAGTGGAATGGACAATATTTCTCCAAAGAAGTTCCTCAGTGATTCAAGCAACATTTTCTCTTTGTGTTCAGAACATTCAGTGAGAGATAGATGTTGCTGAAATTGAAATTCTAGAAAGGTGAAGCCAACTACAATACGAGCAAAGTAAATAAGGCTTAACAATTGCTAACATGTCGTGGTTAGCAAACACATTATAATAAGAAGAAATTAATTTTCCATTTAATTTCAGAGATTTCATTGCAACTGTAGTTTGCTTAGTGTACACATAGAGATTAAATGAATATATCAGTGAAGGAACTGAAAGCTTGCTGTTATTTGGCTAAAAATAAGCAATAATAATAATAATAATAATAATAATAATAATAAATTAAAATAGTCTGCAGAAAAATTATTAAAATGTTATAATAGAAAAAAAAAGCAGATGGTTTTTATCTTTTCTTTCTGCTTATACATATATATATATATAGGTAAGTTGTGCATAATCAGTACAGTTAAAAGTGAATATAACAAAACAACATAATCCAATATATTTTGGTCTCAAATTATGGGAATTGTCTCTCATAGCTGCTTAATTATTTCAAGTAGTCAAATGTTCCCATTTTCCTGTGTCACATGATGGTGTGATCCCAAATGAACTTTCCCAGTTACAAGTGATAGCTTTGTCCTGTCACTGGGTGCGTTTGTTCTTTGAAGTCTATCTTGTCACCTTTACTATATAATGATGCAGATCTGTTTACTTTCAGAGCATGATGATAAAGAAAATGCTGAAGAAACAGACTTTGCCTAAGTGGTGGTGGTTTGTAGGAAGTGCAATTCTTTTGTTGTCACTGTTGCACTTTTTCTATATTGTTCTATGTTGTTTCAGTTACTGCTTTTTTTTGGGGGGGGGTTATAGATTTTTTTTTCCTATTTGAACAGATGTGTGAGCATAGACAAAAAGTTAAAAAAATTCACTATGTAATTATCACATTTCTCTATTACCTTAATAAAAGTCCAATTAATCCCATGAATCTTCTAATCAATTGAAATTTTCCAATTAAAAACAGAAGTGTGTTCTGGATTGGTTTTTCTACCCTCATGGGCAGCTAAATTCCATCACAACTGTTCTCTCACTCCCAATCCTCAAAGAAAGAGGGGGCAGAAAATACAATGGAAAACAGCTTAAGGTTTGACATAAAGACAGGAAGATGGCTCACCAGTTACCACCATGGGCAAAGTCGACTCATTCTAGGGAGATCAATATCTTTTTTGCCTATTACTATCAGACTAGTGTAGGGAGAAACAAAAAGCAAACTAAAAACACCTTGTCCCATCTCCCCCCAGTCCTCCCTCCTTGGAGGTGCAAGGGAACAGGGAATAGGAGGTTGCAGCCCTCAACTTTTGTCAGTTCTTCATCCTCTCTCTTTCTTCACTCTAGCTTGGCATCCCTCCCATGGGATGCCACCCTTCCCAAACTGATCATATGTGGGCTTCCCATGAGCTGAAGTTCTTCAAAAACTGTATCACCAGGTCCATCCTTCAAGAATAGACTACTCCAGCGTGGGTTCCCCATGGGTGGAAGCTCCCACCAGATCAACTGCTCCACCATGGGCTGCTCTCCACTGAGGCAGGTCTGGCCTGGAATCTGCTCCTGTGGGGTCCCTCCATGGACTGCAGCCTCCTTCATACCTACCTGCTATAATGTGGACTCCTCCATGGGCTGCAGCATGAAGATCTGCTCAATTGTATGAGTACACTATGGGCTGCAGGGAAAAGTCTACTGCAGCACCAAGAGCACCTCCTCCACTTCCTTCTGCACTGTACTTGCTGTGTACAGGGTTGTTTCTCTCACATTTTCTCACTCCTCTGTCCCACCTGCTGTTGCTCTTTTATTTTATTTTATTTTATTTTTTTAATCATTGTTTATTTATTTTTTTGTCTGTTTATATTTTCTGAAATATGCTCTCACAGAGGCACAACCAGCATCACTCATTGTCTCAGCTCTGGCCAGCGCCAGGTCCCTCTTAGAATTGCCTGAAACTGGTTCTTATCTGACGTGGGTCAGCTTCTGGACTCTTCTCACAGAAGCAGCCCTGCAGCCCTCCTGCTACTAAAATCTTGCCATGTAAACCCAATATATCTGGGAATCATTAACATCTGTAAACTTAAGGTAGAAAAGACCCAAGGTATTTATTCTGTATTTCAGGAAGGAATCATGGCCTTATTAAAAAAAAAAAAAAAACTAATTAAAATACTCCACATATAGAAAGAGTTATTGGTTCAAAACTACTTTTATTTTACATAAACTAAAATTAAACAAACTTTATGTAGTTCAACAAGGGGAAGGAATCTGAGGAGGAACGACCCCATATATCAATATATGCTGAAATCTACCCAGATGGAAAACAAACTGACAGAAAATGAACTGGGGATTCTGGTGAACATTAATGTGACCATCAGACACCAATGTGCCCTTGCTCCAAACAAGGCTGGGCTGCATTATGCAAAATGTTTCGAGTTTGAAGGATATGACCCTTTCCCTCTACTGAACGATGGTGAGGCCATGCCTGGAGTACTGGATCCAGTGCTGGCCTGCCCCAGCACCAGAGAGACACGGAACTACTGAAGAGAGTCCAGTGAAGGGACATGAAGATGTCAAAGGGACTGGAATACCTCTCCTATGAGGAAAGGCTGAAAGACCTGGGACTCTTCAGCCTGGAGAAGAGGAGGATTAGGGGAATCTTATTGATGTGTATAAATACCTGAAGGGAGAGTGCAAAGAGGACAGAGTCATTTTATTTTTCATTGATGGCCAGTGCCAGGACAAGAGACGATAGGCACAAACTGAAACACAGGATGTTGCATCTAAATATCAGGAAACACTTTTGTTTGTTTCTTTGTTTGTTTGTTTTTGTTTTTACTGCGAGTGTGACCAAGCACTGGCACAGCTGGCCCAGAGAGATTGTGGAGTCTTCCTTTGTCCCACCTCATAGATGTTGCCCTGGGCAATGTGATCTGGGTAGCCTTACTTTATCAGGAGGGTTGGATGAGATGACCTCCAGAGGAAGGTTGGTCTCGTCCAACCTCATACTTTCAGTGATTCTCTGGTTCTATGAAAGAGACAAGAAAACCTTCTCCTTTCCCTTCTCTGCTATATATATCTGTTATATTCTCTAGACAGAGATTTTAAGGTGACATCAATAAAGATTTCAAGCTTTTTTTATTATTATTATTCTAATCCTCTTTTAATGTAAATCTTTAGAAAGTTGAAGAGAAAGCAGAATTTCAAATACAGTAATGTTGCTATGGGAGAAAGGAGCCCAGGGCTAACAGTACAATACGGAAAAATCCTCCATTTTTGAATAACAGTCAGCTTTCTTGCCAGTTGAAAATCTCAAAACCATGAGATGATGGGGGGAAGGGAGAGGAGGGAGAGGGAGACTAAGACAGACAGACAGAGACACAGACACAGAGACAGAAAGGCAGACACAAGCAAAGGCAGAAACAGACAGAGACAGAGAGAGAATGAAAGAGAACACACACAGAGAGAAGTGTTAGATAGCTACCAACATGGAAATTTTAATAGACCATATCACAATATAAAGAACAATATTTAGGCTACTTCTTCAATGTGGCTCCAAAATTAAATTAATATTCTATAATAATAAAGAAATTGTTTAGAAGACTTAAATTAATTCAACAATTTTAATTAAAAATTACTCCCTCCATCTATTTCTCAAGGATTTATTAAGAAAGGGAAAGGGAAAGGGAAAGGGAAAGGGAAAGGGAAAGGGAAAGGGAAAGGGAAAGGGAAAGGGAAAGGGAAAGGGAAAGGGAAAGGGAAAGGGAAAGGGAAAGAAGGGAAAGGGAAAGGGAAAGGGAAAGGGAAAGGGAAAGGGAAAGGGAAAGGGAAAGGGAAAGGGAAAAAGAAAATTAAAAAAAAAGAAAATTAAAAATAGAAAATAGAAAAAAGAAAAATGAAGAATAGAAAAGAAAAAAAGAATGATATCAAAAGATCTGCTTGAAGTAGAGATCTGTATTTGTAAATATTTTTGACAGATAACTATCTGAATTGCCTCAATTAATTAACTCAATTCAAAAACAAAGCATGAATTAAGCATTAAACATTTTAAATCTGTACAATGTCAATCAGTATTACAGAAAGAAAAAGACATTTCAGCTTGGTCCTTTCTGCATTGTAAAAATGTTTTTAGCATAGCCACTTTATCTATGATTAAGTCTTTGAGAATGTGCAATAGATATGTAATGATTATTGTATAATAGTATTTTCAGAAATACTGGACAAACTTATTTACAAAAAAATTAGCAAATGCACCTATACCTGTTATTATAGTATTAACATCACTGAAATCAATAAAAAGAACATTCTATTACATTTTTTTTTCGGAATATTAGTCATGCTTGTTATTTTTTTGAATCATCTTAATCAGCAGTTTAGGCCATTCAAAATTGTATTTTTTTCATTTGACTATTAAAAGTCCTGTGAACACTTTATTGTCCTGGAAGAACATAACTTATACTATCTTAATAAATTATTTCATAGTGTTGGCAAAGTAAAATTTGCTAGTTTTATTTTCTGTATAGTGCTTTCACTGTTAATGCATGTAAGAAAAAAATCATAGTTTTAAACGACCTATATTATTATTTCATATGACTACACATAGTTCTGTGCTCAGTATCAAAACATAAGCAAAAGTTCAGTAAGAGAAAAGACAGAGGCTGATGGTAGACAATATGTAATTTTAACTAGATCTTAAAAGTATCATTTTTGTATAGTTGCTGTCTTCATGTTAAAAGAATATATCCTCTGAATTAACACGCACATAATCACTCATTCATTAGAAAAATACAAGAAAAACAGAGCATCATGGTGTTGTGTTCCTAAAAGAAATATTACACAAAGCTAAGAATAACAGTTTTAATGCAGCTTATACTCATTTATTTCCAATTATAACAACACTTTCTTCTTTTTGGTAATTCAATATTCAGAGCTACTATTAATTTGCCAGGAGCAGCTTTAATTTTCCACTATCTTCAGGACTCAATTAAATTATCCTAGATACTTTTTTTTTTTTTTTTTTTTTAGTTTTAAAACATTTACACTCTGAATATATAATTTTACTTATTCATGTAGTTTAAGGCATTCATCAATGAGATCATGAGAGGAGAAAGAGAGATGATTAAGTAATAGGGTTGTTTTTTACTTAGATTGTGAGACAAAGTAGAATATAGTGCATTATCCATTTTATGCAGCTTTTATTATACGTGAAAAGAGCATAATGGTATGCTTGCAAGCCTTTGAGTCGTTAACCTGATGAAGCATTATGACAAGTAGTACAAACTTATATTCAGAAACAGACAGTATATAATTAGCATTTGTATTTTCAGAATCCTGTATAATCATTAAATAATGAATACCTACAATATATGTCATCAAATCTCTCTTCTAATTTAGGCCCAATGTGTTTCACTCAATCAGAAAACCAGTCCTAGGTTTAGGAATTTACAACATCTTGCATTTGCCTTCCATACGATGGGCATTTCACATTTCATGAGGGAGATAAATTACCTAACTGCAATCAATCATGGAAAGTAGAAAACAGGAATGGCTGAACAAGGACCTGCTGGTCAAACTTAGGCAAAAGAAGAAAATGTACAGAGAGTGGAAACAGGGCCATGTGCCCTCGGAAAAGTACAGAAATGCTGCTGGGATGGGATAAGGAAAGCCGAAGAACTGACAGAACTAAACTTGATGAGGGATGCAAAGAATAACAAGAAGGGGTTCTTCAGGTACATTAGCTACAAAAGAAAGACTAAGGAGAGCATATTGCCTCTGACAAATAAAGACAGAAAACTGGTAGCAGAAGATGTGGAGAAGTCAGAGGTACTTAACAAATACTTTGCCTCAGTCTTCACTGGTGGTCAGGCTTCCCAGATCTCTCAAGACCCTGAAACTCTAGGCGGGGGCTGGGGGAGCAGAGTCCCTCCCATTGTAAGTGAAGAGCAAGTTTGGAACCTCCTGACGCAATTTAACAACTACAAGTCTATGGGGCCTGATGACATGCATCCCAAGACCCTAAGGGAATTGACTAATGTAGTCACCAAGTCAACTCTCCATCATATTTGAAAAATCATGGCAGTCCAGGCAAAGACCCTGGTGACTGGAAAAAGGGAAACATCGCTCTCATTTTTAAAAAGGGTAGAAAGAAAGACACAGGGAACTACAGACCGGTGAGCCTCACCTCTGTGCCTGGCAAGATCAAGGAACAAATCCTCCTGTAGGCAAGGCTAAGGCCCATGCAGGACAAGGAAGTGATCTGAGACAGCCAGCATGGCTTCACCAAGGGCAAATGGCGCCTAACCAATTTGGTGGCCTTCTGTGGTAGAGTGACTGCATCAGTTGATAAGGGAAGACCAACTGATGTCATCTACTTGGACTTCTGTAAGGCTTTTTAGCATGGTCCCACATGACATGCCCATGGCCTGGACAGGTATACTATTCTCTGGGTAAAGAACTGGCTGGAGGGCCGTGCCCATTTGTTGGCGGTTAATGGAGTTAAGTCCAGCTGGCATCCCATTACAAGTGGTGTCCCGTTACATGGGGTCGGTACTGGGGCCTATCTTGTTTAATATCTTTATTGTTGATTTAGATGAGTAAATTGAGTGTACCCTCAGTATGTTTGCAGATGACACCAAATTGGGAGATAGTGTCGATCTACTTGAGGGTAGGGTGGCCCTTCAGACAGATCTGGATAGGCTGGTTTTCTGGGCTGAGGTGAATGAGATGAAGTTCAACAAGGCCAAGTGCTGGGTCCTGCACTTTGGCTACATTACCCCATACAACAGAAGACTGTTAAGAGAAAAAGGACCTGGGAGTGTTGATGGATGCTTGGCTGAACATGAGCCGACAATGTGCCCAGGTGGCCAAGAAGGCCAACGACATCCTGGCCTGTGTTATAAATAGTGTAGCCAGCAGGAGCAGGGAGGTGATTATTCCCCTGTACTCAGCTCTGGTGAGGCTGCACCTTGAGTACTGTGTTCAGTTTTGGGCACCTCACTACAAGAAGGGCACTGAGGCCCTGGAAGGTATCCAGAGAAGGGCAACAAAACTGGTGAGGATTCTCGAGCACAAGTCTTATGAGGAATGGCTGAGGGAGCTGTGATTGTTTAGCCTGGAGAAGAGGACGCTCCGGGGAGACTTCATTGCACTCTACAACTTCCTGAAGGGAGGAGAGGGTCAGCCTCTTCTCCCAGATAACTAATGATAAAACTCAAAGAAATGGCCACAAGTTGTGCCTGGGAAGATTTAAATTAGATATCAGTAAAAACTTTTTCTCTCAAAGAGTGGTCAGGCACTGGAACGGCCTGCCC
Source organism: Anser brachyrhynchus (assembly GCF_964034855.1). Classification (NCBI taxonomy): domain Eukaryota; kingdom Metazoa; phylum Chordata; class Aves; order Anseriformes; family Anatidae; genus Anser; species Anser brachyrhynchus. The sequence goes on from NC_137697.1 coordinate 27,905,956, forward strand.
AGGGAGGTAGTGGAGTCACTGTCACTGGCGTTGTTCAAGAAGAGCCTGGAGGAGGTGCTACAAGATATGATTTAATAGCTTAGTGGGTAGTATTGGTGATAGGAAGTTGGTTGGACTAGATGATCTTGTAGGTCCTTTCCAAACTTGTGTTTCTATGATTCTATGATTCTGTGACATCCTAATCTCTAAATTGGACACACAGGGATTTGAAGGGTGGACCACACAGTGGATAAGAAGGGTGGACCACACAGTGGATAAGAAATTGGCTTGATGGATGCACCCAGTACTCACTGGGTCAATGGTGGTCAATGGTTCTATGCCTGTGTGGAGGCCAGTGACGTGTGGTGTCCCTCAGGGACCTGTTTTAGGACAGGTGTTTTTCAGTATCTTCATCAATGACATAGATGATGGGATTGAGTGCACCATCAGCAAGTTTACAGATGACAACAAGCTGAGTGGTGTAATTGATACCAAAGAAAGAAGAGATGTCATTCAAAAGGATCTGGACAGGCTGGAGAAGTGGGCCCACATGCACCACATGAGGTTCAACAAGTGCAAGGTGCTGCACCTTGGTCAGGGCAATCCCACACACGAGTACAGAAAAACTACACAAGTACAGAGTACTGGGAGAAAACCTCATTGAAAGCAGCCCTGAAGAGAGAGACTTTAGGGTTCTGGTGGACAAAAGGCTCAACATGAGCCAGCAGTGTGCAATTGCAGCTCAGAAGGCCAACTGAATCCTGGGCTGCATCAACAGAGCTGCGACCATCAGGTCAAGGGAGGTGATTGTCCTCCTCTAGTGTGCCCTCGTGAGGCCTCACTTGGAGTACTGCGTCCAGGTTTGGGGCCTCCAGCACAAGAAATATATGGACCTGTTAGAGTGAGTCCAGAGAAGGGCCACAAAGATGATCAGAGGGCTGGAGCACCTCTCCTATGAGGAAAGGCTGAGAGAGCTGGGGATGTTCAGCCTAGAGAGGAGAAGGCTCCAGGGAGACCTCATTGCGATCTTTCAGTACTTAAAGAGGTCTGAAAAAAAGGATGGAGAAGGACTCTTTACTCTGATAGATGATAGGACAAGGGGGAATGGTCTTAAACTAAGAGAGAATAGGTTTAGATTAGACATTAGGAGGCACAGGAACAGCTTGTTGAGAGAAGCTGTGGATGCCCCATCCTTGGAGGTGTTCAAGGCCAGGCTGGATGGGGCCTTGGCCAATCTGATCTTGTTGGTCGCATATCTGCCTCTGCCAGGGGTGTTGGAGTTAGTTGATCTTTAATATCCTTTCCAACTTGAGCCATTCTATGATTCTATGATTCTATGATTATGTTTGTCTGTGGCTGGCCTATAGCTCTAGTGATCAAACAGTCCCACCGTGGTGCAGAGCAGGGTTAGATAAAACAAGTTGGCCAGGTGAGTTAGAATAAGTCCAGTGGTCAATATTTCTTAACCTCTCTGGGGAAGATATTCCTGTATTTGACCACCCTTACTGCAAAGAAGATGTCTTTCTTCCCACCCACCTACCTCCCACAACCCCCCCAACCCCCCCGCTCATGTTTAAACAGAACTGCCTGTGTTTCATTTTGTGCCCCTTGCCTCCAGCCTTGTTACTGTGCACCACTAGAAGTGTCTGGCTCTATCTTCTTTATGGCAACTTATCAGGTATTTATGCACATAGATAAGATCTCTCTGAGCCTTCTGTTCTCCAGGCTAAACATTCCCAACTCTCTCAGCCTCTATCCATACCACAGATTCTCCAGACCATTAATCATTTTTGTGTCCCTTCCCTAAACTCATTCCAAGATGTCAATGTCTCTCGTCTACTGGAGTGCCCAGTGCTGGCCCAGCACTCCAGTGTGTCTCATCAGTGCTGATCCGAGGGGAAATATCACCTGTTGCAACCTCTTGCAGTGATGTTCTACCTAATGAAGCTCAGAAGGCTGTTTGCTTGCTTTGCTGAAAGAATACACTGATGGCTCACAGTTAACCTTGTGCCTACCAGGACCCACAATTTTTCTGTAAAGCTGCCCATTGACCATCAGCCTATGGTGGCTTGTGGGGTTTCTCACTCCCACATGATGGACGTGGCACTTACTGTTTTTGAACATCATGAGGTTACTGTCAGCCCTTTTCTCCAGATCATCAAGGTCACTCTGAATGGCAACATACACATTTGGTATATCAACTCAGGTTGGTATGTCCTGCAGATTTCCTGATGGTGCACTCTGACCTACAGTCCAGGTCAATAATGAAGATGTTCAATAGTATCGAACCTGCTACTGACCTTTGGGGTACACCAGTAGTGACTGTCCTCCAGCTGGACCTTGTTCTACTCATCACAACCCTCTGGACTTGGCCATTCAGCCAGTTTACTGTCCAACTCACTGTCCACTTGTAAAGCCTGCACTTCATCAGCTTGTTAATGAGAACATTATGAAAGACATTGCTAAAAGCCTTGCTAAAGTCAAGATAAACATCCACTACTCTTCATTCATCCACTGAGCCAGTCAGTCATCTCATCACAGAAGGCTGTCAGGTCGCCTACCCGCCCTCAATATGTTGGCCTCAGAATGCTTTCCAGGAGAATTTGCTGCATGGCCTTCCCAGGAATTGAAGTGAAATTTATGGGTCTTCAGTTCTCCAGATTCTCATTCCTTCCTTCTTCAAAATAGCAGTGGAATTTCCTTTCTTCCAGTCTTCAGGAACCTGCTGTAATCATCACAGCCTTTCAAAGATAACAGAGTGTCTGCAATGACACTGCTCAGCTCTCTCAGTCCTTGTGGGTTCATCCTGTCCAGCACCAGCAACTTTTATTTGTCCAGTTTATACAAATGTTCACTAACCAGATGTTCCTGCACAAAGGGTAAGCCTTTGTTCCACAATTTCCCACTGGTCTTAGGCATATAGAATCACTAAAAACAGTTCTCAATAGAGAAGACAGAGGTGAAGGAAGCATTCACTACCTCAACATTTTCCATGATATTTTTCTCTAGGCCTTTCCTCTATTCTTCCTCTTGCTGCTTCTAAGCCTGTGTATACCTATATATCCTTATTACTGTTTGGAAAATTGAGACCTAATAAGGGATGTACTCAAGGTCAAAGAAAAAAATCAGAATTTTTGAGCCATTTGAAAGGCTGTGCTTTATGTTCATTCGTCAACATTGCTCTTTCTCTGAATAAAATACTAATTTAATGTGTATAATCAATGGGAATAAAAGACCATAAACAAGTATATATTTTTTTAAAGTTCTTAGTAAAATCTATTCAAAGGAAGAGACAACCATCAAAGAGAATCAAATCAATATCCTGCAACTCAAGAAATATTTTTTTCTAACTCTTCACTTTTTTTTTTTTTTAAAGCAGACTCACAGACTGAAGTAAAAACAAATACATTCTTCACAGTGATTTAATTTTTCCATATTCCTTCATCCTTTTAGTCTTAGGCTGGAAATAAAAATGTTGAATGTTCAAGAAAGGTTCTCAGTAAGTAGATTTTGCATGCTACATCTTTTTGCCAAAACATAAACAAACCACAGATGGTGGTGATCTTTTAAAATAGAAAGGGAAAAGGTCACTTAAGACTTTATTTTTTTAAGGTGTTATGTGGCTGAGCAACTGCTTTAAAACTTTGTTATGTGACACTATGTTGAAGACCTTGCACAGCCAATCCCTAGCAAGGCAATGATGATGACTCACTGATACCACCATTTGGAATTATCAAGCACAAGACCATATTTTTGAGCATTAAAATTCTTTATAGCTTCAATTCATTCAAGCACAGGGATTCACTGCAAAGCCCTTTGAGTACTTAATTTTCATGTTCAGGATGTGCTTGCGAATCCTGGCAGTTCAACATCTTCAGATAAGACTTCAGAAATCCCAGTTATAACTATAACATCTATAAGCCACCATCTGATATATGTCCTAACTTATGTTAATTGGTGTAGCTTCTCAGTGATCATATGCCTTCTGCAGTACAGACACTGACCACTTTTTATTGCCCTACAAACATACACATGGGTAAGTTTTGCCTAAGGACTGCACTTACTGTAGATCTGAATTTTGCTTCTCCCAAAACATGTTTTGGCCATCTAAAACCAAGTGGCCTTCATATTCCATTTAAGAAGTTTTGATCAACTTGCCCCCCCCCCCCCCCCAAAAAAAAAGTAAAAAAAATGTTTATTTGTTTCTTTATTTATACCTATCATAATTCTAGCCAAAGGATACTTGTATCACAGACTAAAATAAAATGTAATAGTAACACATTCACAGCTAGACATATCCAGCTAGATTGCAGATATGCTGCATTTCATATAATACACAAAAATACTTTATACTTTCCCATTTGTGTCTTCTTTATGAATAGAAAATACAAAGTAACTCTAGACTAATTAAGTACTATATTAGTTGATTATCTCTAATTAAAAATAACGAGGAATGAATGTTATCTCTAGAGCTTTGGATGCTTTTCTGTGATTGTTACAATTGATCTTTAATTGTTCCATCTAAAAATTAATTTCCTGTCCTCATGATTATCTTCTTTGAAATGATTGTGAATAGGATATGGCTAACTGCTATTTTGACTAATTTTCCTGAAGATAGTCTGAATTATTTCATATCACTACAATTGTCCCTGAAGAACTTTACCTTGTTTTCAGTACAAATCTTCAGTACTATATTTGCTTTCTTACATGTTTTATATTTATTTATTTTATTTTCAAGTATTGAAGAAAATGTATAGGTATCTTCATCTAAACTACTGTATGTAAACTACAAAGAATATTAATGCACAAAATGACTCTTGGCAACATCCACATTCTGTTAAAAGGAGCAGAACAGGATGAAGCCAAACCAGTTATCATGAGGCTGTCTCAGTCATAATACAGCAGTTTGATAGATTTCCTAATTTACGACAACTGGTGTAGCTTCCAAGTAGTTATATGCCTTCTGCAGTACAATCACAGACCACTTTTAGTTACCCTTTGCTTCAGCATCTTGTCTCAATGGGCTACTTAGAAAGAAGGTAAAGGGGACAATTCTTTTGCTTTCTGTTGCAGGTTCTTCCATTTAACAACCACACACCCCTACGTTTACTTACAAGAGAAACAGTAGCTGGAAAGGACTATTTGTGTAGAGGTAATACACTGCAGGGACGGGGCTTGGGAACAGGGAATCTTTCATTCTATTTGGGAAAAACAAAAACAAACAAACAACAAAAAAAAACACTCAAACAATCTAGGTTAATTACAGAAAATTTTTAAAAGATTGCACAAAATCCTTAACATCAGAGGAGAAAGAAATTGAGGGAAAACATTTCTACATATGCCTTTTAACCAAGTGTTACCTGCAGAGCTTCAGAAAAAGATTTTACTTTGCTACTTCCACCTTCAGGAAATACCTAAATTTAGGATATATTTGAACATAACAAAAACTGCAGTTGAGTGTGAAATGGTAATAATAACACCATTTTTATAAAATTTGTATTAATAAGTCAACCCATACATCTTATACATAACTCAAGCATTTGGGGCATATTCTGGTCTCATACAACTGGTAGATATAACGAAATATGTTTTCTTGAAATTTAAACACTTCCTCTTTCCTTCGGCATCTTATTTCATTGCCCTGCAAAGGTATCGACTAGAGGACACAAACCTTCTTAGAAACTGATGCTGTGGGAATGTGAGATTTACACGCATTCCAGGAAGGTTAAATGTGACTTGATAAATTTGTTCTTTTATTTGTAATTTAGAACACTGTTTAATATTTTCTGTTTTATACAATTTTAAGTACACAATTATTGAACATTTCAAAAGGTTCAATAATATTTAATAATATCTAAATAACTGTTATTAGAATAAACAATGCTTTTTATATTGGAGATATTTTTCTCATCTTATTTTCATAGGAATTCTCTAAGAATTAAAGCAAGACAAAGAAGTAATCTTTTTTTTTTTTTTTTTTCCAAATAAATTGAAGGATTTCTGAACCTTTCCAGTAAGTGAGTATTAAAGAGCATGAAAATTTGTTTATATTCAGACATTTATTTAACATCTTAAGAAGAAGTAAGAAAGAAAGAAATTTTTATAATATCTTAAATTTAAAATCTATATTAATCAGAACCAGAATATATTTTCCAATGTATTTGTGACTATTTAAGCTTACTCGATTATTTTAATTTGTTTTGTGATTCTGATATATAGTAAAGATGAGTGTAGAAAAGATTAATTCTAGTTCCAGAACTATGATAGATTACAGACTTCAGTAAGAAAACTAACTAAACTGGTAGTGTCACTAAGCTTTGGCTACAACAGTGTCCCTGCTTTGAGAGCGGTACATTATCTTGAGCAATTTTTCCCACCTATTGCAAAAGCAAGAGAAATACAGTTTTATCTGAAAGGGGTGGACTAGAAATAGAGCAACAGTTGAGCAAATGAGAAAAGGCAACATGAATATATATATATATATATATATTCTTAAAAGGTTAACTTCATTTTAAAAATGGGCTGTGGTGGGCACTTTGTTTCTATTACTATTTTGGATGTGCAGTAAGGAAGGGAAAACCACTTTATAAATCAGAACATCAGTTATCTAGATTTCTTACTCAAAATTTCAAATTTCAAACTTCAAATATAGTACAAGATACACCTGATACTTTATATTTACACACCTAAGGAAAAATAGAAATATGGTGTATTTACTATGAGAAAATACTCTGAGTAGTTTTGCTACAAGAATGAAAAGTAAGACTGGAAGAATCAGCAGAATGTAGGCTTTGGTGTCTTTGCCCACTCAAAAACAGATATGCTAGTAAAAATTGTTACAAAAGAGGCTTATAATTTACATATAAACCTTTTGGTCTTTTGGCTGGGCCAGGGTCTTCACATATAGTAATATCAATTCTATAAAATACTGGATTTTTCCCTGCGAGTTATATGTGTACACAGTCTTTTTCAGATATACATGAACTTGTTCTGCTTGCATACAGAGATTGCATAGCAGAAGTTATTTCTCTAGAAGTAATATGACTGTTAGGATGACATCATGCTCAGATTAATACACCTTGCTATGAGACAGTGCCTATTAACAAAGAGTACAATGCTATCATGGCCAATATAACTATAGAATAAGAGCTCATTTACTTTCTCTTTGCATCCATCAAACCTCTACATTTCTCAGGTACTGAACTGTTAAGTCTCCAGAGTACTCACCTGTGCTCATCTAATCACTTTTATACTGTTGGTTTCACTGGTGGTTGGCACTTTCTAATCCTGAACAAATTAATTTTGATGCACTTCTTTGAGATAAAGCAACACTGTGATATGTCCATTGTCATAACTATGGTGCAGCTACACTCAAGCTTGCTTTGTCCAAGCTAGCTTTTGTACTGGAAGCAGTGAACTGGCTCAGTGCAGCTCTAAGCTTGATTGAATTAGTCACGGCTATTACTTCTCAAATGCAGCCATACTGTATTTGGGACCCAGGCATGTATTGCCATATGTTTTTGTACTGAGTCACATAGACATTATAACCCTATCAGACCTTGACAGAGTTCCTTTATTTGTGCTCTATTAGCACTATGCAACTGGCACAAGATACACATCCAAGAAAGGAAGTTAAGCACAGACATGATCAGTGTTGTCACAGCTAGGCGCTCTGAGAAAATAAAAATGAAACAAAACCTACATACCTACATTAGCATTTTTAAGTGGCATTCATAACCTCAGTTCTAACAAGAAGAAAATATCCAATTCCTAAATAACCTTACTAACAAAACAGATACCTAATTTATCATTCCTTTAGGTGCATAAGCACTTAGGACAGGCTTATGGAGCTGATAATGAAGGAAGAAGTTATTGAACACTGAACTTCTGAACTCACGAATCTTTCCTCAGTGAGTTACAGTTATGTATTATTATTATTATTATTACTGTTGTTGTTGTTATTCTTGTTATTGTTATTATTGTTCATTTTAGACTCTGTCTTAACTGAGTTAGATTTAGACAGGATGTCCATGAAGAAGCCTGAGTATCAGTACCGTAAACAAATCAATTGGCTTTCTTCTTGTTCTTCTTCCAATCTCTGAAAGCAAGCTCCAAAACAGAGGCTACTTTCTGTCTATTTCACTCTTCATTCTGCCTTCAGATAGATAACTGTTGTTTGGACATTGCCTATTTTCTTCTTGCAGAAAAACGTTATTTATTGTTTATTAGTCAGGTCAATAAATATTAGTGGTAATATGAGACAAAAACAAAAAAGAATAAAAAAGAGAAACATTTTTGATTTTCCCCCTGGATGGTGTTGATATGTATCACTTTGCAACTGCAACCCTGAAATGTCATTCATATTGTATGTGTTGGTAAGAATTAATGCCTGTTATTTGGTTTCTGGACTGCAGAAGTTATATCAATATACCAATGAACATATGAAGTATAGTATCTTATTCACTTCTGGTGATAACAAATAACACTGTGACCTAACACCAAGTATTGCAACTATATACAAAAACCAGAACAAATAAGCAAAAATATTTTTTTTCCTTCTTCAAGAATTTCTGAGTCACGAATGATACAATGCATTCCATTGACAGATAGAATATTAGCCACATTTACTGGCAGCATTATTTCATATGGACTTTATTGTATTATTCCATCTTCCAAACGTGTATAAATCCAGAGAAATTTCAACGCATGAAAAATAAAAAAATAAGGACTTCCTAATTTTTTAAAAATATGCATCCTTGGAATAATTGCAAGCAATTAACTGCATAATATTGTTCTCATGTCATATTAACTAGAAAAACGGAGAATACTTTTTAAGGATAGAAAGTTAAATTTGTATAAATGAATACAACACCAGCACCACAGAAGTGGGCTCCTTTGCCTAAGCTTCTCTACAAAGTTCACCACATATATCTGGTAAATTGGACTACTTGAGCAAATAGAACTCTCAGTGTTTGTTAAGCATAAAGTAAATAAATAAATAAATTCTAGATTATGGATGATCTCTATGTCTGAAAGTAGAATCAATTCTATGCTGTACCTTATGTATTTACCATCTTCACAGTTATTATAAAGTATTCTGTCTTACACTAAAATTATAAGTTTCAGGCAACTAAAGTTCTAAGAAAACTGTAGTATTCTATGACTGCAAAAAATACTTAAGAATATATCAAATTATATCGAACATATACTTCACATACTATTTTGTTTTGTTTTGTTTTGTTTTACACTTCTGAAATGCAAGTCACAGAAGAGAATGTTTCTTCATTTTCAAACATTTCTTTTTTTTTTTAAATCCCTTTTTAATTTAAAAATACAAAACATTAATTTAATTGTGCATTTACTAAGGAGATGCTACTTTGCCGATATTAATTGTGCATTCTTTAATATGTGTCTGTATAAAGTAAGGAATGAAGCATGTCAGTAATGAAAAAAAAAAAAGAACTATAAGTAACTATAACAACCATGAATAATCTGTATAATCACCTGAAAAAAAAAAAAAAGTCATATTTTAGTTCTTTAGTTAAAGAAAATCATAATGGATGGGTATGACAACCATATTGTTCAATATATTCATCAATGACTTGGATGAGGGAATAGAGTGCACTGTCAGCAAGTTTGCTGATGACACAAAATGAAGAGGAGTGGCTGACACGCCAGAAGGCTGTGCTGACATCCAGTAAGACCTAGATAGGCTGTAGAGTTGGGTGGGGAGAAATTTAATAAAATATAATGAGAGCAAGTGTAGTGTCTTGCATCTGGGCAAGAACAGCTCCAGACACCAATATCAGTTGGAGACTGCCCTGCTGGAGATCAGTGTAGGGGAAAGGGATCTTGGGGTCATGGTAGACAGCAGCATGACCATGAACCAGCACTGTGCTCTTGTGGCCAGGAGGGCCAATGGCATCCTAGGGTGTATTAGAAGGGGTGAGGTTAGTAGGTTGAGAGATGGTCTCCTCCCTGTCAACTGTGCCATGGTGAGACTGCATCTGCAATATTGTGTCCAGTTCTTGGTCCCCCTGTTCAAGAAGGACACGGAACTGCTTGAGAGAGTCCAGTCCAGAGCCAAGAGGATGACTAAGGGAGTGGAGCATCTCCTTTATGAGGAAGGGCTGAGGGAGCTGGGTCTCTTTAGCTTGGAGGAGACTGAGGGGTGACCATATTAATGTTTATAGACATGTAAAGGGTGAGTGTCAGGAGGACAGAGCCGGGCTCTTCTCAGTGACATCTAATGATCAGACAAGGGACAATGGGTACAAGCCGGAACATATGAGGTTCTACTTAAATGTGAGAAGAAACTTTTTTTTTTTTTTTTTTTTTTTTTTTTAATGGTGAGGGTGACAGAACACTGAAATAGGCTGCTCAGGGGAGTTGTGGAGTCTCCTTCTCTGGAGACATTCAAAACCTGCCTGGATGCATTCCCGTGTGATCTGATCTAGGTGTTCCTGCTCCAGCAGGGGCAGCAGGGGGATTGGGCTAGATGATCTTTCAAGGTCCCTTCCAATCCCTAACATTCTGTGATTCTGTGAACTCTTTATTTGTAGGAATTCACACAACTATTTCCATATAATAATAATAATAATAACAACAACAACAACAACAAAAACAATAATAAATGTTGGGATACACATGATTCTTACAGAAAATAATGAAACCATGTAGAAAAAAATCTTCAAGAGAAAGTACACCTAAATCCATGACTTTTATATACTGCAGCAAATGTTTTGAAAATCTTCATGATATTAAGATACCTAAAATAGATTCAACAACTAATATGTGAGCATTACTGTTACATTTTATGCAACATTACTATTCATGTGTGTGTTCACTAAGTAACACAAAAAACTTTAGTGGTAAATCCGAATATGATAGGGATTTTACTGATGTATTGTTTAAAAGAAAAAGAAAAAGAAAAAAAAAAACTATTTAATATAGTTGAATCAGTTGGAAACTGAGTTTAAAATGTTTTGTAACTGGATTATTCTGCTAGCATAACCTCGTTCCTCAAGATGTTTCTGAAAAGAGCAAACATGATCAATTAATTTCCAATCTTCCACCAAGAAAGAAAGAAGGGTTATCGCCATAGGGGACTCCCTTCTGAAGGGGACAGAGGGCCCGATTTGCTGTCCAGACCCAATGCACAGGGAAGTCTGCTGCCTCCCTGGGGCTCAGGAAAGAGACATTGCTAGAAAAGTCACTCGCCTGGTATGGCCTTCTCTCTACTACCTGTTACTGTTTTTTCAAGTTGGTAATGACTAAGTAGCAAGGAGAAGTCCAAGGGCAATCAAAAGGGACTTTAGGGCTTTGGGGTGACTGGTTAAAGGATCAGGGGCACAGGTCATGTTTGTCTCTGTTGTTCTAGTAGGAGGTATCAACAGCAACAGGCAGACTCAGCTCATCAATACATGGCTCCGAGACTGGAGCCACCAACAGAACTTTGGGTTTGTTGATCAAAGGAAGGTCTACGCGACACCAGGTCTGCTGGCATCAGTTGGGATGCATGTGTCTCAGAGGGGGAAAAGGATTTTTGCCCAGGATTTGGCAGAACAGATCGATAGGGCTTTAAACTAGAGTCGAAGGGAGAAAGAGATAAAACTTGGCCTGCTGGTGATAAGCCACGGGATGGCGTGCCAGAATCAGAAGGACTGTGTGCTAGTGAGGTCCTTTGGTCTGCTCCATGAGGTGATGCATACAATGAAGTGCATTTGAAGTGCTTCTACACCAGTGCAGGCAGCATGAGGAATAAACCAGAGGAGCTAGAAGTCTTGGCCCAGTCCCGGAGCTACAACATAATTGACATAAGCAAAACCTGGTGGGATGGGTCCTGTGACTGGTGTGTTGCAATAGATGGTTACAGGCCCTTCAGGAGGGAAAGACAGGGCAGGTGAGACTGGGGTGGGGTGTGTGTGTGGGCGAGGGTGCAGGGAGCTATATGTAAAGGAGGGGCTGGACTGTGTGGAGCTTGCAGTTGGCAATGACAAAGTTGAGAGCCTCTGGGTAAGGATTAAGGGACAAATAAACAAAGGGGATGTCATTGTGGGCATCTAATAGAGACCACATGGCCAGGATGATGACACTGATGAATTATTCTTTGAGGAACTAAGAGATACCAACAAGATCAACTGCCCTTGTCCTTATGAGGGACTTCAACTTGCCAGACAGAATATCAGACAACTGACACAAGAAGGTCCAGGAGGTTCTTAAAGCATCTCGTTTAAGGCTTTTGACACCGTTTCCCACAGCATTCTCCTCGACAAACTGGCTGCTCATGGCTTGGACTGGCGTATGCTTCGTTGGGTTAGAAACTGGCTGTGTAGCTGGGCCCAAAGAGTCGTGGTGAATGGAGTTAAATCCAGTTGGAGGCCAGTCACTAGTGGAGTCTCCCAGGGCTCAGTACTAGGGCCAGTTCTCTTTAATATCTTTATTGATGATCTGGATGAGGGGATCGAGTGCAGCCTCAGTAGGTTTGCAGATGACACCAAGTTAGGTGAGTGTGTCGATCTGCTCGAGGGTAGGAAGGCTCTGCAGGAGGATCTGGATAGGCTGGACCGATGGGCTGAGGTCAACTGCATGAAGTTCAACAAGGCCAAGTGCCGGGTCTTGCACCTGGGGTGCAACAACCCCAAGCAGAACTACAGGCTGGGAGATGAGTGGTTGGAAAGCTGCCTGGCGGAGAAGGACCTGGGAGTACTGGTTGATAGGCAGCTGAATATGAGCCAGCAGTGTGCTCAGGTGGCCAAGAAGGCCAACAGCATCCTGGCTTGTATAAGAAACAGGGTGGCCAGCAGGTCTAGGGAAGTGATCGTCCCCCTGTACTTGGCTCTGGTGAGGCCGCACGTCGAGTACTGTGTTCAGTTTTGGGCCCCTCGCTACAAGAAGGACATGGAGGTTCTGGAGTGAGTCCAGAGAAGGGCAACAAAGCTGGTGAGGAGTCTGGAGAACAAGTCTTACGAGGAGTGGCTGAGGGAGCTGGGATTGTTCAGCCTGGAGAAGAGGAGGCTCAGGGGCGACCTTATCACACTCTACAGGTACGTTAAAGGAGGCTGTAGTGAAGTGGGGGTTGGTCTATTCTCGCATGTGCCTGGTGACAGGACAAGGGGGAATGGGCTAATGTTTCAATGGGGAGGTTTAGGTTGGATATTAGGAAAAACTTCTTTACCGAAAGGGTTGTTAGGCATTGGAATGGGCTTCCCAGGGAAGTGGTTGAGTCACCATCCCTGAAGGTCTTTAAAAGACATTTAGATGTAGAGCTTAGTGATATGGTTTAGTGGAGGCCTTGTTAGTGTTAGGTCAGAGGTTGGACTCAATGATCTTGGAGGTCTCTTCCAACCTGGATGATTCTGTGATTCTGTGATTCTCGGTGCAGGTGCTAAGGGAGACAACTAGGAAATGTGCCCTCCTAGATCTGTTGCTGGAGAACAAAGAAAGTCTTGTGCAGAACATGGCAATTGGTGGTTGTCTTGGTCATAGTGACCATGAAGTGGTTGAGTTTAAAATTTTTGGTGACAGGAAGAAAACTGACACCAAACCTTCAACCCTGGATATGGGGAGAGCAGACTTCAGCTGCTCAGGGAACTAGTTAGCAAGGTACCCTGGGAAACTGCTTTTGAAGGTGTCAGCATCTATCAGTGCTGGTCAAACTTTAAGCACTGCCTCCTGAAAGCAAAGGATCAGGCAATTCCAAAGTATTGGAAGTCAAGCAAGTGGGGCAGAAGGTCAGCTTCAGTAACTAAGTATCTTCTTCTGGAGCTTAGGCAAAAAAAGAAAGTGTATGGCTGCTGGAAGCAGGGTCAGGCAGCATGGAAGGACTACAGGGACACTCTTCACCTTTGTAGGGAAAAAATTTGTGCAGCCAAAGCCCAATTAGAGTTGACGCTTGCCAGCTCTGTGGGAGACAACAAAAAGGGCTTTTTTTAAAATGTGTAAATAGAAAAAGGAGGACAAGAGAAAACAGGTCCGTTACTTGATGGGGATGGTCACCTCACAAACAAGGACATAGGCAAAGCTTGTTAAATGACAAGAATATTAAATGACTTCTTTGCTTTTGTGTTCAGTGTTGATTATCGGCTTTGGGACCCCAGGTGCCCTGAGCTAGAGGACCGTGGTAGTGGGACTGATAAACTCCGAGCCAACCCTGAAAGTGTGCAAGATTTGCTGCTCCACCTGGATCCATACAAGTCCATGGGTCCGAGTGGGATTCACCCCAGAGTGCTCAGAGAGCTGGCTGATGGCATTGCAGGACCTCTCTCAATTATTTTTCAACAGTCTTGGGAATCTGGAGAGTTCCAGTTGACTGGAAACTGGCAAATGTTGTGACAATTTTCAAGAAGGGCAAGAAAGAAGACCCTGGTAACTACAGGCCTGTCAATCTCATGTCAGTGCCTGGTAAAATTATGGAGAAGATTATCCTGGGAGTTATTGAAGTGCACCTGGGCGACAATGCAGTCATAGGTCACAGCCAACATGGGTTCCCGAGGGGTAGGTCCTGTTTAACAAATTTAATTTCCTTTTACATTTTTCAGTGGTATGGAATTTATCAGATTCAGTTTATATCTTTTATTATTTGTATGTGCAACAAGAGATACATTTTTTCTCTTTCAGATGATCATGCCATAAAGTTTTCTATATGTTTAAATGTGTTTAAATGTGTTTAATATATTTCCTTGTACACCCTATATTTCTCTCTTAAAAAAAAAAAAAAGTAACAAGATATAAACATATCGTCTCTTCCAATCATACACATTAAATATTAATAAATTACTGAATTTTATTTTTTTTTCCTGTCAATATTTTTTTGACATTTTCCCTATTGCACATACAAACTGCCTCTAGTTTCCTATTTATTCATTCTTGGCAGCAAGATACAGCTCCTATTAGGTGATAATTTACAGCTTTTGCACTTCTTTGTTAGACAACTGGAATCACAACCATCAGAGCAATGTAATTTTCAACAGTCCTGAAAGCAAGACAAACAAATTAAGTTTTCATTATTTTGGATGGCATTAATAAAACCAAAGAATGTTACAAGCAAATCTCCCAAGAGAAACTTCTTTGTTTCTATGTTTGAAGTTTTTCAGCCTTCTTTGTGATTTATATAAAATGGAATAAAATACAATAAACACAATTCAGTAAAGACTCTACATGGGTCCAGTAAGGCCTGTATTTCTGGGATGTTGTATTTGTGTTAATTAATTAAATTCTGAAATAATTGACGTTTTTATGTTCAAAATTGAAAAGTTTACAAAGTTTGGGACAGAAAGGTGCAGAAGATACAATTTCTTGTAGAAGACACAACTTCTTGTAGAAGACACAGCTTCTTGTAGAAGACACTCAGCACCGTGCAGGCTTACACTTTTGGCGTGTTGTTGATTACAACAAGTAAAAACAAATCTGTTGGCTTTCCCAAAGCAATTAGTAATTATCAGCATTCTCAATAAATTATTCATGGTAACATTAGTGAGAAAACACAATACAGAACCAGAGGAACAAACCAATTCACCAATCTTCCATTCATCAGTAAATGAAACTAATTGTATGGAAATTACAGATTAACTTCTTGTGTAAGTCATAGGTCTCACAGTGCACCCGTGGGGCCCAGAAAAGCTCCTCAAACTAAATGCAGCTACCTGTTCCCTTCTCTTGGACTTGCCTATTAATCCACCCCCTTGCCTCTTCCCTGCCTTGGTCAATAGGGTTGAAGGTCCACACTGATAGTGTTAAAATCAACTCATCTCATTATTTATTTATTTATTTATGTTGTTGTTGTTATATTATTATTATTATTAATAATAATAATAATAATTTATTTATTATTTTTTATTGAGGTGGATCACCAGATCTTCTGCACTATTTTACATAAATAATTAATTGAGTTCACTGCCTTGTTTCTCGCACTGACCAGAAAGAAACATTTTAGGAGAAGATTAATATAGCAGTTAGCAATGATAACTGTTAGTTATCTCATGTCTTAAGGCCTCAGATTACTTTTTACTTAACTTTTTCCCCTCATTCTGAAGTTTTTCTGGACATTGTTATAGTCCACACAAATACCTGATCAATGTTCGGTCTGTGGTAATTTGTCACTTTTTCATCAATCAGTTCAGTGGATTAATTACATCCTCTTTAAAAAACAGCATTTCCCTTGCATGTCCTCTTTCAAATCTGTTAATATGAAAACAGTAAATTCTTTTAAACCTTTCTATATTTCAATTCTATACTTCTTGTCATTTGAACATCAATTTATTACTGGGTTTGATTTGTGATTACCAGGAAAGAAAACAACAATTTCAGTCCATTCACCAATAAATATCTCACCGGGAAAAGTAATTTTATTCTGATATTTGCCTCCTACTTTTTCTCTATAGCAAGATTCTTTACTAAACCACTAACATTTGAATTATAATTTAAATGTCATACTTGGAAAATTAAGCTTAGTTCTCTTAACTACTGTTCTTTATTCTGTTTCTTTGATCTAAGTTCAGTATTAATCTACAACTGGAAAATAAATCTTATGCTTCACCCCAAAAGTATTCTAGTATATAC
The DNA here is from genome assembly GCF_964034855.1 of Anser brachyrhynchus. Taxonomy (NCBI): domain Eukaryota; kingdom Metazoa; phylum Chordata; class Aves; order Anseriformes; family Anatidae; genus Anser; species Anser brachyrhynchus. Next base: position 27,922,495 of record NC_137697.1, read on the forward strand.
TACAGTCACACTTTAAAATATATTTTGAATGTTCCATCTATTCCTACATGATTTTATATGTGATTAACAAAGCTGTCACTGAAGTAGATTTAAAATAACAAAACTTCCCTTTCAAGACAAAAGTTATGCGACCTCTGTACAAGCACAGTTATTGCAGTAACTTTATAGCTAAATTCTGTAGTTATTCCTTTATTAAGAAACTTGCCTACTGATTCAGCAGTAGGTTTCAGTGCGGAACAACCTTTAGTACTCAATCTCTAAATCAGAATTTGAATGGGACAACAATACGAGAAGTAAATTTGACAGACACTTGCTTACAATATATACAAGAGTATACATTGTAAGACTGTAAGCCCATAATTGTGGAAGTTTTAATTATTGGTTGCTGTTTTCATTTATATCCTTGTCAAGAACTCATGAGGCTGCAAAAGAGGTTAAACACTCGAGACTACTGAAAGAATGAAAGAGTGAAAGGACACCAGGCAATTTCTCCTCCAGAAAATAGTTAATGTTTTAATTTATTTAGTAATATTAAGTTATAAATAGTCATACAGGAGAAAATTTTGAAGTTTTAAGAATAACAAGAGTTTGTGACACATATTTGAAAGAAAATTTATGTTATTGCAGGAGAAAATTTTCCATTCAGCTTTTTATTCTGAACTGTTTGTGACCCCACTTAAGGAAGATTTCACAAGAGATATTATCCTTGTCAGGATTAATTTGATTCAAGTGACAGTTTGTGTACACTGCAGTGACTTTAGCTTCTCTGCTGAAAAAATCTAGCTTTGGAGATTTACAGCCGAAGATTGAATCTAACAGTTCACCGTAAACTCAATTTATCACCAGACATTACCTTATCAGATAGTTCCACACCATAGAAGAAATAAGTGGAAGGTTTCATTAATTCTTTGGTGTATGTGACTTGATTCTAACAATATATCACTTCAACATGAACATTTCACTGTGAACTGACTTTATTACCTACATGAGCATATATAACTCTTATAAAAGTCAAAAACAGCATCCTAAAGCAGTTTTTACCTGGTAAGTTCTTGCCTAATACAGCAACTTTATTTCCTAGTTGCACTAATTCAAAGGCATGTTTGTATTATAATGAAAAATGAGAAAGTATTACATGTAAGCCCATAACTAAAACTCAGAGAATCACCAAACAGTTGAGGCTGGAGGGACCTCTACACGCCATCTGGTCCAATCCCCCTGCTCAAGCAAGGCCTAGAGCTGGTAGCCCAGGACCATGTCCTGGTTTCTGATGGCTTCAGAATATCAATGAGGAGGGAGACTCCACAACCTCTGTCGGACACCTGTGCCAGTAAGTATCATCTGCCCAGTAAGTGCTAGCTGACATTCAGAGGGAACCTTCTGTGTTCCAGTTTGTGTGTATTTGCCTCTTGCATTGGGCATCACTGAAAAAGGCCTGTCTTTGTTTCTCTGCACTCTCTCAGGGTGAGTATGATGAGACCCCCCAGAAACTCTTCTCTAAGCTGAACAGTCAGCCTTTCTTTACAGAACAGCTGTTACAGTCCCTTCATCATCTTTCTGGCCCTACATTGAACCCAAACAGACTTTGAAACTCTCATGTTATTCTAAGTGTCTGCAATTTGTTTCAATCTCACATGTTGCTCCTAACAAACTATCCAACCTATTTCCTTTCATTCTAACAGAAAATAAGGAAACTTCAGAAACAGCTTTCAGTGAAGCCAGGATTCAGTCATGTAGTACCATAAGAAAATTTTATCTGCTAACTCCCTACAAGACCACTCTCAGATTTCAGAATACACAATAGGTCCTGAAACATAACTCAATTAGATAATTATTTGTATTTCAAAAAATGACTACAAGTTGTTTGTTTGTTTGTTTGTTCTTACAACATTTGAAAACTGTTTTGTTAAAACACATTAAATTTGGTTTTCTTAAAATTATTAATTCACCTGTTAAACATAGAGTTTTTTTTGTATGTCCACAGCTAGTAAATGTTGGATATTATTGAGAGACAATTATATTGCTGTATATAACAAGTTCTTCACTGTCTCCAGTTCAACTTGGTAGCAGGAATTAATATTCACGCATTTTTCATGAACACCAGTGAACACCTCATGTGTTCCAAAGCACTAATCCATTCTAGGTATTTTGTTTGTTTGTTTGTTTTGGTCTCTTTAAATCTTCTCTAATAGAGCTGTAACAGATGTAAGGCAGAAACAGGAAGGCAAAGTAAGTAAGCAAAGTGATTCTTAGTTTATGTATATTGATAAAGAAGAATCACACATGCAAACTTGCCCAAGGCTAATGACATAAACTGATACAAACTAAAATAAATATTCAGGCAAAATTAATGTTTTGTTTTAATGATTAATAGAAACAGATTACTTTTCATTCTGATTTCAATATCTTAAACTGAGTTTTCAAACTCCAATTCTGAATTAAAAAGTTAACATTCATTCATAGCATTCTCACTTCATTTAAACAATTTCAAATGTCAAAAAAAGTTTCAGGTCACGAAAAATGCATCAAAACTAAACTGTTACAGTAATTTTGTTAATCAGTAACGTTGTAAGAAAATATGATCCATCAGAAGAATGCTAAACAATATCACGTACTTAAATTTATGTCAAGCAGGAGTAGGATATAATAAACCTTGCATTTCAGAATTTATGTACAAGACATGAGAATGATGTTATATTATATATATATATATATAACTATAAAACCAGGAGATTTGATGGATTGTTGATGTGTAAAGTGGCTCTGATTTTTAAAGAAGCCTTAAGCAGTTAGGCATTAAAACATCACTGATTTTGAATGGAATTCATGTACTATTGTAAAAATCTCACCCCAGACTACCTGCCATTAAACAACAAGTTCAGTCACTGTTCTTCGATATAAAACACAGTTGATTACTCTCATATTTTCCTTAAATCTTTAAACTTTCAAATGGACCTCTGCAGTAAAGTCTACTGTGTAAGTCAATCCACTCAACAGGAATGAACATACACACATAAAATTGTATGTAGATATTATATAAATATTCCCTGATGATCAAAATGACAATATCACAACAAAGACAACAGTATTATATTTGCAAAACATTTATATATCATCTGATGAACTGAAACCATGAGGCTTTCAATAAGTCATAATTCTAAGTGGACAATAGAAGCTATCAGCACTACAGATTACCAAAAGCCATTATATGAACCCATCATTTCACTCAGTAGGAAAAATTCCTTTGTCATATACAGTTTTCACATTACATATGTCTGTTATCTCTGTTTTAGTACACTTAAAACCAGAGCCCTGTCATTACATACAGTGTTTCACAAAACAGACAAACGAGATGTCTGCTCTGAAGGGTTTTTAAAACAAAGTATAAAAGCTTATATTTCTAAGTAAATATGTTTTGCAAATGATGTTGTGTCTGAACCACGCTAGATATGTTTAGCAATTTTCTATCTCCTAAGAATGAAAGCATGAAAATGAAGGTGCACTTTATTAAGAATAATTTAATCTTAAGCAACATTCAAACCAAGGTTATTTTCTACTCTCCCTCATGCCCGCAAACTTCTTACCAACACAAAACAACTGTCTACTATTGCACAGGTTTTTGACTGTTCAGAGAAGTACAGTATGCAGAAAATTTTCTCTATGTATATTATATAATGCTTATTTCAAGAAATCTGCTATATCAGTTGCTAAAGTACTGTTCTTGTAGTAGTCTATTATTTGTAGTATGAGATCAATTTGTTAAAAGCAGAAGTACAACTGTTATTAAGAATGAAAATCTGTTTTATATATCTATAAAATATTTGCTATCCTCCCTCCCTTGCTTATGACTCCCTAAATAATAATACTTCTTCAGACTTTCATATGATCTTCCTGCTGTAGAACTACTAAAACACAATATGTAAAGTACTGAGACTGTAATACGATATTTAAAAGCATAATAAAGATACTGAGTGTGTATATAGGAATAAAATCACAGGAAAGGAGGTCCCCATTTCAAAACCTTTAGGTTGCATTGAGTACGCAAGTCATAGCATATCAGGGCCAATATTAGTTTTCTGAAATCAGAAATTAAGTGATACTGATGGATGGTCTTGTGCCTGAAGAATTACATTGAATGCATGGATCACAAGTTCAATTCCGGTTTATATCACATTTTACCTTGATAAGAAAATTAAACCTATCTGTAAGTAAATTCTGCCTGTAGATGCTAACACTGTCTATCTGGCATATTTAGGTTGTTATTAATTCAGACACTTACAGCTACCAAATTGGATCTCCTCTGTCATAAAATAAGAAGAAATACAGTAATTTTATTGTAGTTTGTAGACTTATAAACTCAAAATAAGAGTGTTTGGTTAAAACCTCAGTGCTCGGTACTTTTTTTTTTTTTTCCTAACATATTCTGCAGTATGCACTGCCCAGAGTAGCAATGTTAAAACATAATACAAATCTAAGTATGCACACAAACCCCCCTCCCTCTCAGACTCCTCACGTAGAGATTATATGCAAGCAACAGTCTTCTCACAACACTGCTAATATGGAAAGGAAGTATTAATCAGTTATGTGAGATTTACAAGTAGTTACTATTCAGAATAAGCTTAATTGTTGTGCATAATACACTTTTCTATTGGTTCCATGCTCCAGTTATCTGTCTTCAGAGAATATTGCTAGACTTCAAGATCTTTCAAATAAATAAATTTTCTTTCCTTCCTTACATGAGGGAGTGTTGTGTGAATTTTTCACACATAGCCCTCTCTAGGCTGCAAACTACTCATTTCTAGACTACATTCAAACCCCTCCATCATCAAATGGAAAATAGATGCTTTTTTTTTTTTTTTTTTCCTGTGATTCTTCTCCAAGTTAAGAAAAAGCAATATCACAGTCTCTGCCTTACACTCTTTCTCCACATGGGTGAAAGAAACCAATGGCAAAGTTACCCTTAATAATGTCTTTTAAACAGTAGTAGGGGAAGCCAGAAAGGGAAAACAGCTTATCTGTCTCTGCTTCTCTTAGAGTACCAAAGGAGAATAACCGTTATGGTTCCTTTCACTCAGGAATAAAGCAAAGAGGAAAGGATCAGTTTACATATTTCTCAGGTTCCTTCTCACCTTATGTTTTGAGAATGCAAAACATTGGATAAGCTTCCCTAGTTATGAACAACTACCAGAATGATTTGCAAAGTGCACCTTATACTAAAACAATTAATTATGCTTTGCTTATGCATTGATTAGTGGTTCTTCTGGGGTCCCATTTGGTTTTGTGATCTCTAAGTCCAACCTCATTATATTTGAACAAACGTATGATTTGGAGACATGTTCTAGGCTTCAGTTAATCTAAATCTCACAGCGGTTGTGTTAGTGATTTACTAAGCTGTAACAGCTAAGTACTTTCAGATTTCAAAAACTAATTAATCCACCCATAATGCCACTTCTGCTGGTGGGAACATTCTCTTTTTAAAAGAAGTCAGCTGCTTTAAAATCAAATCATCAGTGCAGAAATGTACTTTGGAAAATTATTTCTTTTTAGTAGAATTTATTCACAGTAGATGAAGATAACTTTTGAAGCCACAAAGCCGTACATATATCACTGATGATGCCAGAGGACAAGAATACAGGGATGCCATCACTGATAGAGGAAACACTTTTCTTAGATGAATATATCTAATTTCAAGCAATGGCAGGACTATTTTCTTCCCAAACCACATGACTGCATGAGAAATAAAGGGTGGAATATATACAAACCTGTAATACCACCTGTCTGAGGTCTGCAGCTACTGTATTTTTCTTTCACAAGAAGCCCATTTCCAAAGCTGTCTACAGTAATAGCTGTCTTATACTTTAAAGTTGCAGTGTATGGCTCAAAATTTGGATGGCAGACCATTTACAAAAATTGCTCTTAGTGATACTATACAGCTACCCTGGAAACTTAGAGGCATTTGTCTTGAAAGACCAATCAATTTATGATGATTTTCAACACTCTAATATGTACAAGTTTTAAATAATATTAATAAATAATATTATTAAATAATATTAAATAATAATATTAAATAATAATAATTTTCAAAAAAATGAAAAATGAAGGTTTCAAGGTTCCATTTAAGCAGTGAAAGAAGGGCTATATACTACCAAATAAAGTTTTTTTTGACTTCACAGGAAGGCAAGAATGTTTAACTCACTTGTTTAGCCAATGGAATAATATCATCCAATTTAAACAGTTGCATTTGCTCAGGAAAAAAAAAAAAAAAAACCTAATGAAAAGACAAGTTTCTTGGGAACTCACAAAACTTGGAAAAATCGAAGTTCTAAACTTAGTTCTCACTTAGAAGCTTACAGAACATTATGCAAGAATGTGTACACTTGCCAAAAATGTATTTGAATATCAGTGAACTTTTTATATTATAGTGTTAAACCTGCACTTCTGCAAACAGCTCATGAATTAAATACAGTCACAGGTAGAGGAAGTTCAAGTAGATTTTAATTCTTTATATGATCTTCATTCTTGTGATGTGTCCTTTGAATAGGGATCAACTATTTCATTTCATCTGCAATCAATGGAACTTATTGTTGCCATGCATTAGGCAATTAAATAATATATATATATTATTACATTTTTTGGAACTTATTGTTGCCATGCATTAGGCAATTAAATAAAATATATATATATTATTACATTTTTTGTTTGTTTCTTTTGTTTTTAATATATATATATTTCATCATCCAGTGACGTTTAAGATGGTTAGGTTTCTCAAAAAAAAATAGTACACATATATCTTGATTTCTGTGAATAAAAAAACAAACAAACAAACGAATTCTCAGGTGTGGTAACATTAAGTCTTTTGAAACAAACTAGGCACTTTCAACTAAGGGTGGAAGCTTTCTGAGTTCTCTGAAGCATAATGACAATATAATAATTTGGTCACTGTTGTAGTCGCAATGCTGTTTGTAATCTGAAGTATATCTTGTAACAAATCTTAGCCTGTCAATCTAATTTTCCTACCTCCAATGAAAAAATGGAATTACATAATATTTATTCTCCAAATGAAAAGATTTTGATTCCAGAAGAAAGTTTTTGTTTGTTTTTGTTTTTATTTTTGTTTTTATTTATGTTTTTTTTTTTTTTTGAAATGTTGGATAAAGGAAAATTTCATAAGAGGTATTATTAATATAATATTCCCTATGATGTTGTCAATGTTTTATAGGAGGACTTATTATCAAATTTAAAAGTGAGAAGTAGGACGTTCTCAGGCCTATGGAAATGAGAGAACCTCAATGTTTTCCTGCATTTGAAGAAGTAATATGTGAAATCTAGCAAGCATGTTCACCAATCTGCAAAGTAGAAATCTCTCCAGGTTACAGTTCCATATTGTATATATTGTATGCCATATATATATATATGTATATATGTACAACCGTTGTATCTTCAAGATAAAGTTGAGAAAGAAGCATGTGGTTTAGCCTCAAAATATCCTTACAATATTTATGTTCTTTTGAAAATATAGCCTGCAACCAAGATAGTATTCACTGGGAAAAAAAAAAAAAAAAAAATCTTTACTTGTTCTATAATGAAATATTGGAGTAAGCAGGAGGTGACAGATGATGACTTAAATTGATCATGTCATCTGATGCTCAAGAGAATAGAAATTTCAGTAAATTATTGTAAGACGTTTAATACAAATTTATGTCTTGAATATTAAATGTTCAGCTCCAATACAATCTACTAACACGATGATCTCATTCTATGACTAAAAATATTCATATGAAAGATTTTGAATTTAATAGCTGCTTAAAATAATTTCCACTAAGACTGTAACCAAAACCTACACAAAATGTTTAATTAACTACAGAAGCAGTCAATTAAAAATATGAAATTAAAAAAAGATTTACCCTCTCCCATAACTGTAATCCTGTTTTTATAATCTACATGATGTAGTTAATGATTTTAATCTGTTCTTTCTCTTGCCATGACATTTATGAAGTATACTTGAGATCATATGCAATGCATATTAATTCATAGTATTAATGGTTACTGTAAGACATTTCAGTTATAAAATGTAATTTAAAAATACAACTTTTTATTGTTGTGGACTTATATTCCATGATTTAGCATTTATTGCATGGAAATAAATTTTGGTAAACAGGAGAATAAGTTATTTGCAATTTGTTCTGTTCCACTTTGTTTTCTGATCTCGCAAACAGTATTTAAAAAACAAACACACACACGCAAAAAAAAAAAAAAAAACCAGCAACAATTCAGAAAAGCACTGATTTTTCGGCCAGGATACTCTCACTTACTGCAAAAACAAACAAGCAGAACAGAGACAGAAAAACCTTTCTGCAAAGCAACTTCTCAGACTGCTTCTTTCATAAGCTCAATTCCAGTAAGAGTGGAAAAAACCCTACGAGTCAACCTTTCACCAGAAAAGAATTAACAAAAATGGCAATTTTCTATCACTAGAGAGACACAGCAGCTCACTTTTGCTCCTCATAAACTATAACCTGGACTACTCCATGAAGCTCTTACATTAATATGTAATCTTTCATATTTTTCCTAAAAGGCAAGTATTTTCTGAAACAATGATTTTTTTTTTAGATGGATCACTTCAGATTTCAGTCAGAGGTGGAAGAAAATATACCAACTGTAAATAATGTAAATGTAAACATATCTACTGCATTATTTAATACATTAAAAATGTAAAAAAAATAAAAATAAAAAATCACATTGGCATTTGCAGTAGAAATTTCTGAATAACAATTCGTTAATGCTCTTCAACTGTAGTTTCATGGGGTTGGGAATAGGAGCATATGATCTGTTCTCTTTGGTATTTCAGTACCAAAAAAACAACAGGGACCTAAATAATTTTCATACTTAAACAGCAAAAAGAAAAATGAGGGATCCAAATTTAGGACAGGAGGGAATGGCCTCAAATTGTTCCAGGGGTAGTTCAGGTTGGAAATTTCCTAATTTATTGTCAGAAAGAGTAGTTAGGTGTTGGAAGGGGTCATCCAGGAAAGTGGGGGAGTCACTGTCCCTGGGCATGTGTAAGGAAAGGCTGGATGTGGTACTTAGGGACTTGGTTTAGTGGATGATATTGGTGGTAGGGGGATGGTTGGACCAGATGATCTTCTAGGTATTTTCCAACCTTAATGATTCTATGATTCTAGGAAATAAATGATATTCTTTTTAATACACGAATTCTAAATAACAGAACACACAAGTTATATCTTGCTGACAGAGACCTCAATAGAATGGTTGAATGGCACAATTTGTTGGTTAAAAATGAGCTATTCTTAATATAAACCGAACTTAGATTTTCCACCTGTGAATGAAAGTTCCTGTATCACATCATGAGTCCTGAACAGTTCTGTCTTGCTTTGAAAAGCATTGATTTTAGCAAGAGACACAGAAGAGCTCCCCATATAATGTCAGGAAAAAAAGGGTTACCCACAGTGCAACATCAGTGTATTCATGCAGTTGAAGCTTTCATGTGAACACGCCATGTGCAAATTATAATAATGCTTAATGTTGATGCTATTTCTATGAGCATATTCATACGGCTGTGTATCAAATACTATCTTAAAGAAATGCAAAATATCTTCTGTGGAATAACAGATTGCAAGCACTTGTACTACATGTGCTTTAATATACTTTTGAATAATTAAGCCAGACTTCTATTAGTTTAATTATATTTTTTACACATTTCTGATTAGACAACTAGTTTAATGACTTTTTCCACACTTTGAGCTGTGAAGTGTTCATATTAAGATTCTGTAATGAGAAAGAAAGCATAAATCTGAAGAGTGCCTTTCAGGCAGACTAAAGGAAGAGTTGCCCTATTCAACCTGTCAAAATTAATAATAATAATAATAATAATAATAGAAGTTACAACAGACAATTGCAGCTTTTCACAAATAATGTTTAGCAGAAGTGCAATGTAATAATTATTGTGCATTTCCGCAATAAATTAAAAAAAAAGAAAACAAGTAATACAGAAATAATACAATAAATCAGTCTACAAGCAGTTATGTTTAAAATAAACGAAGTAGCTTTTCTCTTGTTTATAAGTTAAGTACACCATTATTGTAAAATGATGCAGAATATTTAAATGATTTCCTGATGTGTGTGAAGAAGATGAATTCTTAATTGTTATCAGGAATCCAATTTACCATTAAGTTTAAAACGAACACCTTAAGAAAGCTGCTATTATAATGAAATAACATGTCAGATATCCCTCCAGAAAACAGTGTTTTGAAGACATAAATGACAACTACAAATGTATTTTCAACAGACTGGAAAGAAAAAAAAAAAAAAAAAATTTTACTAAAAGTTTACTTTCAGTTTTACTAAAAGTTACAGTTTTGAACACTCCGTTGAAGTTATATATGATAAAAGGAGGAAGAAACTTGTACTCTTTCTGTAAAAGAGATGCATGCCTCACAAATTCAATAGACTTCTCTTAAACGGTCAGTAAACATGTAAACAAGAGAGATATCCAATCAGCATTTCCTATTTGGCTTTGTGAAAAGTATTTAACTAGGTGTCTAACTAGGAAGTCTTGGAGAAAGTAAGTTGTCACAGAATAAAGTGGAAGGCCCTTACATAAATAATACATAATTACCAGTTAAGGACCAGGAGACATAAAATAGGAAAAAATATAATTTTAAACTGTTGCCATTAATGACTGTGTTGTTACTGTTCTCTTTATTAATTTTGCAAATTATTCACAAAAAGGAGTCAATAGTTCACTGAGGAAGTAATGGTTGTATACAGAGTACTGAAGATGAGGCAGGTTGCAGAAGAGTCTTAAGTTACCATCTGATAAAAAAACAGGAAATGAAATTCAACAAACATAAATGGAAAATCACACACATGGGCATTTGTAAACTTCTGAGGCTCTGTAGGGTTTCAGTAAAAGTATCGGCTCACTGCTTAGTAATGATCAACAACACAAATCAAATAAGATGTGGTAAGAACTATTAGGGAGGGAAGACGTGAACAAAATATACGCCATAGAGAGGTTACGTTATACACACTTCTGAAACTATGCTCAATTTACATCACATTCTTCTCAAAGAGAGTGCAATTGACATCTCAAAGGTGAAAATGGTGACAAAGGTATATCATGAAGTGAAATGTTTCTGTACAGGAAACAAATAAGTAGAACTGGGCTTCAGAACTAAGACTGCCAAGCAGGGATATTCTGCAGATTAAAAGTTACATGTAACATAGAAAATTAAAAGGAAAAAAATGTTCTCTATCAGAAGACTTCTTATAGTATGACCAGTTAGGTCAGGAAACAGCTACAGATGGTGAAAAGCTGAGTGTAAAGAAAAGATGTTCCTTAGAAATGCCAGTAAAAGCCTGGATTTTCCTTTTGGTCATTCTCAGATTGGATTCTGTTTTAACTGAAACTCAGGTACCAAAACGTCTCAGTCCTCAGTAAGAAGGAATTAGGATGCTAAGATAAAACAATGCATGATAAATAAAAATAATAATAATAATCTGGGATTCACAACAAAAAATGAAGGATGGAAGTACAAGAGGCTGAAGAAACAAGGCTAACAGTTTGAGAGCTTTCATTTGGTTGACCAGATATGGAATTTTGAACGCTGTCCGTTCTGTATGCAAACAAGCACCTTGTAATTTATAAAAACAAGTGTCTTTCAGGATACTTTTGAATTTGGAGAATAAAATTACTGCCATAAAACAGCAACCACAAAACAGCAACCACTAAACAAATAAATACATACATGCATACATACATACATAAATAACTTTTTTAGGTTTTGTTAGTGAAGTTAGAAAGTTAGAATCATCTCATTTGCAACATACTTCAGGACATCTCAGTTTTGCAGTATATGAATTCATGTTTGTTTCATGTATTTGTTATAACTGAGGGGTGAATGGCTTCCTCAGGGTCAGAACTACCCAATCAAGTAGTATGCACAGCTTGAAGTACAATTGAAATAACTTCTGTAAAAAATGCCAAGTATTCGGAACAATGAAAACATATTAACAAAATTTTATTGTCCAAAATGAATGGCAGGACTTTAGTTGAAAAATGAAAAAATAAAAATAAAAAAATAAATAAAAAAGAAAAGAATAGAAAAATAAAAGTGTAATGGTTCAAAAAAACAGTAAATCTGTAAACTTGAAACTCCTGAAGTAATTTTTAGAAGAGCTAGGCTCCCAGTAAGGGGGGACAAAAAAGTGATTTCATTTTCAAAGGAAGGAAAAAAAAAATCTCATTATGTAACTGTTCTTCTTTTCCAAAAAGCACTCCAGAAACAACGTTTCTGTTACTCATTACAACTACCTTACTCAAGAGGGGAACAGCAATCAGTTAATTCAGGTCAACGACATATGTCTTTATTTAGCTCATGACTCAATTCTTCTCCTTCCCTTTTATTTAGTGTTTTTAATATTTAGTGATTTCCTGAAGGATGTACAAATGTGCTACATATTAGTATTATCTGAGTGAATATATGTAGAACACTTCTCAAATGGCCAGTTTGTTAACTCCATCTCTGCTACATTGTCATGCTGCAACTTTGTGTTAGTGGTCTGTCTTACTTAGCAAAACCTGTCATCAGTTCTATAATGTTCTGGTGAGTACCTTTTGATTCAATAGCTCTGTATCTTATGATGAAAAAAAAAAAAAAAAGGTCCACAACCTCACTAAAAAGATTTCCAGATTCTACTTCCTTTACACAAGAACACCAATCACCATCTACTAAGTAAAGAAAAGAAAAAAAAAACTGTCCTCAGAACAGGATGATACAAGCACACAGAAAATACAGCAGGGGGTGCACTCTTTGAATTATCCGGAAAAAAAAAATATATATATATATATACATATATATATATATGTATCAAATAACTGCTCATTAATCAAACACTGGCAATTCCATGGCTCAAATGAGGCAGGATCTTACTGTATATATACATATATATACACAATATAATACAGTATATATATATTATATATAATATTTTTATATATATAATATTTTTATATATATATAAAATATATATATAATTAGACAATTAAATGACAACATAGTGTACACAAATAAGAAGGCCAAATTAAGATATTAAGATATTGCAAGCAGACTTGTTTAAATGTATTTAATTATTTTCTGAATTGCCTGTTTAATGTTTCAGGACTAACAGTGCTGTCTAAAGACAAACATGATTGTTCTTATCAGCATGTCATAACCTTTGCACCATTTTCCATTAACCAGTACGTAAAAATTAGCTCCATAACATTAAGGAAAAATATATCAAAATGACACAATTGTCATAAGTAACTATGTCTTGTATTAGTGGGAGCTCTAACCATCAACCAGCTGATCATGTGGGTGGGACTGAGTTGTATGAGTAGTTATGTATTGCCATGTTAGATTCTATAGATCTGAGAACAATCCTGGGTCATCTACAATGACCTATTTACTTATGTTTAAACAACAAAAAATAACTCTGCCTGTGTAAAGCTAAATCCATGTATCCATCTTCCTGATGAAATTAAGTGCATCAGGAATGTACTACGTCAGTCAGTAGACACCATGATCACATGTTAGTCTACCAATGTTTGTCTTTCTTTACGCTAAACTCAGATACAACAGCCCCCTCCTTCATACTTCTGTGTATTTCTTCGAGCACTGTTCTGGAAAGGGGTAACACTTACTGTTTGTTGAATAACATAACACTGTCATAAAACTTCATAAAATCACCACAGGCAAAGAAAAGCAAACCAGCTGTCAAGTGGAAATAAACCGCATTTATTTATGATTTTGAAAATTTAATTTTCAGCTAAAGATCTCACCTACAATTCATTTTCAGAAAAGCATATACATAGCCACTGGAAATGCCCTCTCTGGATACTTGGTTCTCTTGGATTAATAGCTAACACCTCAACATCTGTAAGTAGAGCCAAGCATTTAAGGAAAGAACTGTCAGCATATTCATCTGCTTTTAGAATACTTTTAGAATACCTTGAGAATTGTCACTAGCATTGGTAAAAAAAAAAAAATAGTTATTAATATTCGAGGAAATCAATTTCTATGCTTTTCTAAATAACATCTTGGATATTTTTCCACTTTTGTATTCAGTAGATACATTATTATCATAGATATACATCCTACTCCAAACTTATTATAAACTAAATCTATGAAGGTAACTATTACCCAGAGCTACAGCTGAAAAGCCAGAAATCTTGGTTCATATTTCTTCAGGAAATTTAACTCATATCAGTATTACAGAAGCATTCTGAAACTTTTGCACTGTACTATCCTGGAGAGGAAGGCATGTTAGAGCATGTAATGTTCTCCATTCTCCTTTGAGTATCTGTGCTCAATCTCTCAGGAATGCAGAATACTTCTAACTTGAGACTGAACTAAGTTTTTCCACAAGCACCAGTAAACTAGCTGTGCTTCCAAACAGACGAAGTGCAGGAATGCAGACATCAGAGACTTTCAATCAAAGGCAGTGCTGAGAACAGAAGCTGGACTCCTTCCCTATAACTGAGATACTACAGTTTCCCAAGCCGCACAAAAAAGATTACCAAATACTTCTTTGAAAGACTGATAGCTCTGCATCACTAAATATACATATATACAGTTTATAAACTGTACCATTCCAGTGTTTTCTACACATGGATGTGTTTGAACATGTGTCAGAACCTTAGTGATAAGAAAACTATAAAATCAAAATAAACTTCTTTGGTTAAGGAAATTCAAGTTAATTTGACCCTCTGATTCTGTTCTGCAGTGTTGTTGTTTGTTTTGTTTTGTTTTGTTTTGTTTTTTAACTTACTTTACATGATTTCAAGAGTAAAGATTTGCACCATGAATTTTAATTTTCAATCCAAGGTCTATTCAAGGACAGTACCCAAAATAGGAAGTTATAGGGGCCAACACTATCTTTATGCAATGTTGTATATACTTATGGAACCAGGCTCTTCTCAGTGACATCTAATGACATCTAAATAGGATAAGGGGCAATGGGTGCAAGCTGGAACACAGGAGGTTCTGCTTAAATATGAGACTAAACTTTCACACAGTGAGGGTAACAGAACACTGGAACAGGCTGCCCAGAGGGGTTGTGGAGTCTCCTCTGGAGACATTCAAAACCTGCCAGGATGCATTCCTGTGTGATCTGATCTAGATGTTCCTGCTCTGGCAAGGGGATTGGACTAGATGATATTTTAAGGTCCCTTCCAATCCCTAACATTCTGTGATTCTGTGATACTTTATAGTCACTTGATGTCAATATTACAGGGTATTATTTTTTCTTGATTGTTAACCAGCAAGAAATTTTGAGTTTATACGAGGAAACTGAGTTTATACATGTCTGAAAAGGTACAGGATAAATGATATGCCAGACTTTCAAAGCAAGGCATTTTACTTACGGTGATTTCCGTCATATGGATGATACAGATAGTCTGAGTTAGTAAAATGATCATTTAGGTCTGGGGAGAGGAATTCCAGTAATGTCTTTCTCCCTAGTTACTAGCATCTTCCAACCAGTTTCTCTGATGGATAAAAGATGGGAGTTCATTACGTCATGGGAATCCTCATTCGCTCTAGACAAAACTTAGTACTGGACACAATTTCAGCTGAGGATATTTCAGTTTCAAATGTGGAGATGACTAAGATTTAACCAAGCTATGGTTGTTCATTGGTTTGGTTTGTTCATTTTTATGCATAGGATCCCTCCTTAAATTTTGACAGGGGAATTAGTTATCTCTGTTTGAATTAATTCATTTTCCAATACTATTGCATTGTTCATAAAATGTGTTACAGCATTTCTCTTTCACTCCCTATAGTCTTCTGTAACCACATGGCATCCAATAGAAATGACTTTATCAGCTGTTTATCCTTTTAATGCAAAAACCATGAAAAACGTGTACTATGTTAGAATTAAAGTTCATAGAGATGACACACTATTAAGACAATGAATTTCCAAATTTTTCTATCCAGCCTGCATGTGAATATCCTATTTTAAGGAAAAATAAAACTTGTTCCTGGTGTATGTGTAGCTCAGCTAGCTTTCTCAAATGTCTTTATCCACCTTCTCTTTCAGCTTGCATCACTTTTCTGGCTGCAGACATTTTAGATCACAGACCCTGAATGGTCACATGATTTTAAGTTTCCGTATGATGACTGCAGGTTTTAGACACTAAGCCCACTCAAGCATACTCTATTTTAGTCTGAACATTTCTTAGCTAGGCATAAATTTGTACACCAGATGCTGCCTTATAATTAACACATTGGGATTTGGGAGCTGTAGATTTTTCTGGTTACAAACTTTCCATCAAACCGACATCTGTGATTTACGCTTCCAACTTGCTTTCAATATATTTACATAATCTGTTCGATATAAGGAGAGATCATAAAATCTCCTTCCATATTTAGAAATATATTCCACAAGGAGAGTTAAAACCAAATCAAGGTATGGCTTAAGTTTCTCTTTTACAGTGATAGTTATTTTAAAACACCTATAATCAATGCTTTACAAAACAAAAATAATTTTCCTTTCTTCCCAAGGGAGAAGGAGAAAAAAAAAGTACTTATTAAAATATAAAGTACATGAAAAAGAAGGTTCAGAAATTAAATATATATATATATGTATAACCTTTCTATGTCTTCTGAACATTGTTATTTTGTATTTCCCATGTTTTGGTTATAAGCATTTCAGACAGTGGTTCTATTTTAAAAAGACTGGTAAGGCACAGCATAGCTGTGTGTGGATCTGCAAGCAATGAACCCCATATTGACCTCAGTGCCAAGATGCCTTCCTCTAACCCTCACAGCTGCTATTTGAATAAGGGCAGTTTCAGTCTCTTCTCTCTGGAGGACACAAGCAGCATTCCTTTAGAACAACTAAATGGGCCATCCAGTAAATCAAACCGATTATATCAAAGGGAAAAATTGTCTGGTGCTCAGAAGGGTCTCTTCTGAGAGAAGGTGCAGGAAATTGCTCAGGATCTTCCCCTTTTCACTCAGAGGGTGGTGTGGCACTGGAATAGGTTGCCCAGAGAGGTTGTGGATGCCCCATCCCTGGAGGTGTTCAAGAGCAGGTGGCATCCCTGCCTATGGCGGGAGGTTGGAACTAGATGATCTTTGAGGTCCCTTTCAGCCCAAGCCATTCTATGATTCTAAAAATTTCTCTTTCCCCTTCTTTCTTACCTGCTGTTCCTGCACTCCATAGTGGATTCCATCTCAAATAATAGATAAAGGAAAGAAAAAGGAAGGAAGGAAGGAAGGAAGGAAGGAAGGAAGGAAGGAAGGAAGGAAGGAAGGAAGGAAGGAAGGAAGGAAGGAAGGAAGGAAGGAAGGAAGGAAGGAAGGAAGGAAGGAAGGAAGGAAGGAAGGAAGGAAGGAAGGAAGGAAGGAAGGAAGGAAGGAAGGAAGGAAGGAAGGGAAGAAAAAGGAAAGAAAGAAAGAAAAGAAAAGAAAGAAAAGAAAGAAAAGAAAGGAAGAAAGGAAGAAAGGAAGAAAGGAAGAAAGGAAGAAAGGAAGAAAGGAAGAAAGGAAGAAAGGAAGAAAGGAAGAAAGGAAGAAAGGAAGAAAGGAAGAAAGGAAGAAAGGAAGAAAGGAAGAAAGGAAGAAAGGAAGAAAGGAAGAAAGGAAGAAGGAAGAAGGAAGAAGGAAGAAGGAAGAAGGAAGAAGGAAGAAGGAAGAAAGGAAGAAAGGAAGAAAGGAAGAAAGGAAGAAAGGAAGAAAGGAAGAAAGAAGAAAGAAAGAAAGAAAGAAAGAAAGAAAGAAAGAAAGAAAGAAAGAAAGAAAGAAAGAAAGAAAGAAAGAAAGAAAGAAAGAAAGAAAGAAAGAAAGAAAGAAAGAGAGAAGAAATGAGTCATTTTCCTGTATTCACTGAGTCACTGATAATGTATCAGCACTCCACTTTCTGCCCTAGAATCAATTGACTAAATCCTTCTAAACAGTACTTTAGGTACTTTAAAGTATGTATTATGGTATTAGGATTAATTCTATTCTGTGAACATTTCCATTAACGCTGAACCCCAACTGACTAATACCTTTACAATTTACACTCAAAATTATCAGAAATACCTCAGAAATTGTCTCTAGATATTTTAGAGTCAAATATGCAGAGAACATCACTATGTCAAAGGGGATTGTGGATAACTAAAAATTAAAATTGTCCAAGGCAATATAAGAAAAAATGAAATATGATTTAAAGCGCACATACCTGGCTATCAAATAGTATTGTAAATTAATATTTTCACAACTGTGAGAAAGCTGCCTTTAACAAAAAAAAACAACAAACAAACAAACAAAAAAGAATACTGAAGATAGTTTTAAATTCTGTGCCAAGCCAAGTAATTCAATAAAAAAGGACAGAAGTTAATTGAATCAGTTACACAAAATAAGGTAAAATTATGAAGGAACAAGATTGATTTTGATTCTGAACGCTGTAAAATCACCCTCTAACATTTCTTTTCAATGTATATTTTCAATGTACCATCTGCCTGATAGAATATTTAACTCTGAGTATTATTTATTCTGTTTAAAACAAACCATTAATGCAAGTACTTATCTTTAAATTTTTCTAGAGAAGCTGTGTAGAGAATTAATTAAAAATGCAAAAAAAAAAAAAAGAAACAATAAATCTTCTCTCATGTGTTTTTAACTTTGTATCTTGAAGGTTCATTGGCAAAATAAATCACAGAACACTTATACATATAATTGTATACATTTCACGTATACATGTCTACATGAAATGTACTCAAACAAGTACTCAGTCCCTGAGTAGACATGAAATTGGAAAGATATTTTCCTCTTTTTGTAACATCAGAGATCAATATTTATTTGTATTTGTAATATCAGATCACTATCCCAATATAATGACAGATGAACTACAAAACCAACATCTATTCCTGGCTAACTTTAATTCACTGGGATGATTCTCACTGATACTATAAAGAAAAAGAAAATTAAGGTGAAAACATGCTGTTTCTACTGGGTAAATTAAGGAACATTTGCTACCATTAAAATGTAATACCTTTAAGAAGGACACAGCTCAGATATTAATATACATTTTTATTCATTAAAAGTCAAAGGCAGTGCTCAGTTACAAGTTCTTTAGAAAAATCTTGTGGCAGATCAGGACCTTACTGCTCATAGTCACCACCACGAATAGAGACACTATGAAAATCAGTTACAGAATCACAGCATGGTGTCCACCTGGACAATTGATATATAAGAAACTTATGAAGTGAGAGAGAGACAGGGCTCTTCAGGAGGTGCACTGTCAGGGGGAAGGCCACTGACGTACTGACACCCCGCAAACCTACCCTCCAAGAGAGGAGTCTGAGCAAGGTGGGGATTGCCATGTCACAGTTTGAGATATAAATCCATGGAGTACAGAAAGAGAACACCAATATGAAACTTTCAGGGTTCAACTTCCCTGCTGTGCTTGTTGTCTTTAAGCTCCAGCACCTTCCATCTTTGACAATTACAGTTACCTAGCACTTACACACTTTTTTCCTGACTGATGTGAAATGGAAGTCATAGAAGTTAAAAGAAGTTTCACCAAATACCTTTCTGAGCTTGCCCTCAAATGCTCACAATCTATACTGTCCGGTGGTTCATTCGCTATTTTTCCTGTCTCAACACTGAAGTCTAGGCAAAGTAACACAGCGTTAACGTATACTAAAATCAGCAAACATTATAGCCCAGATAATTTCCTACATCCATTAGTTAATAAATAGTCTTTTATTAGTAATAATTTTTATTTTAATAACAGCTGCACATTAAAGAATTATTTAAAACATTTGCATGACCTCAGTTATTGGAAATGTAAGTGTGTTGCCTTGCTACACGTATAATTCGTAATTTAGGCTACCCAAGTGAGCTTCATTGCATTGCTGTAATTAACTATAGGTGCTTCATGAGTTTAATTTCATCTTCTTTGGTACTGATTAATATAACATTGTGCAATGCCTGATCTTTCTAGTATGAAAAACTTTACCATTACAAATAAAACAAAAATAAAGCTAAAATACATAAAAGCATGGAAATCTGTGTTTTGCTTCTTTTCTATTTTTTTATGTAGAAAAAAAAAATATGTAGTATAATCCAATATGTGATCTATTCTATTAAAATATAAAAGTCAACATTGCTTATTCAGAAGTCTGCTCAGCTAGCAAAATTGGCTGACATTACACATTTTAGGTAGTCAATCTTTAGCTACACGTTTTTTGTTTGTATTTTATCTATCACTAGGAACTCTGCAGGATCCCTGCCCATATTCATTCACCATGCTTATTGCTTTGGTTTCAGTTGTATGGGATTAAAAGTTTTGTGGTCAAAAGCCTCTTGAAATTTAGCACAGTTAAAGTGAACCAGCTAGCTCTGATTTTAAGAGTTCTAAACATGTCTGGGAATCATCTTCATAGATATGTCAGAGCTGTTTGTCCACTTCTGAATGTTGCCAGATTCCACATTTGTATACCGTACTGACTGGAGACCTTGAAAATCCCTCGCTGAGATCCACGCATGTAAAGCTAAGCTACAGACACGGAATTTTTTCCTTGTCCTGTTTTTCAGAAGCTTATGTTGCTCAGAGACCATTGGAGATCATTAATAACAGCATAGATTGCTGTTACAACCACCAGTAAAAGATGGCATACTTCAGATTATTCATCGAAGATGTAGGGTTTAAATAAAAAATAATACACAAGAAGAATTAGCTTTGAATTTACTTCTGACAAAGTGCAGCTACATGACTGGTGAAGTAAGACGGCATATTACTTTTTCATGGCAGAACATTGTATACCAGGAGGAAACAAGGATTAAAAATAAAAATAATAAAAATAAAAATCTTGCATTTTCTTTGAGCTTGTTATCATTCATCTGTTTATTTCTGTTTGTTTTTTATTTTTTTCTCAGTTACAACAAAGTGAGTGCTTGTTTGCTCATGACTACGTCCGTAACTGAAATTTTAAATATCTAACAAACCCTAAGGATCCAGCTATCACGAAAACACCACGTACAGTGCCAATGCACACAATAATACACAAACACAGATTCCCAAATACAGACCCTACTCAGTTCAGTGTCCCTCACCAGAGCTTTCAATTTTCACATTAAAGATATGACAGCTGGGTAAGATACAACAGCTGGGTAATAAAAGCATTGAATAACTCTCAAAGAATAAGAAAAAAAAAAAAAAAAAAAAAGGCTGCTCCAAAGAAAAGGTTCAGATGGAACAGAAAAAAATGGCTTGCCTGGTTGGATCCAGGAACATATACTTTTGGAGAGTCTACACGATTTGTAATAGCAACTATTTGGTGTTTTTAGAGGTTAGCAAGATTATTATTTTTTTGTATATTATTATTATTATTGTGTAATAAAAAAGCATTTATTTAGCTATGAGTGTATCCATATGCAACTTTAGAATACTTAGAGTTACAAAAAATCGTTTTGAATTTTTGTAGGTATGTAAGAGTGGTTGACTACTTAAGAACACAAGAATAGTCCATGCAATAAGTCTACAAAATATGTTTTTTTCAGACAATGCTGACTGCACAAGGATTCAAACCAATACATGCAATGGCTTGCAACGGTGTTTTCAAATTTCATATAATTTGCTACACAAGCAAGGATCAAAGATAAATTATTTTACTCTGTAAATATTGTCAACACAAAAAAAAAAGTATTGGAGAAAAAGGTAGAAATGGGGTACCTGAAAATTAGCTAAGCCAGCATGGTATTATTCAGACATTCTGACAATACATCCTATTGAAACAAGATATTTGAGATACCTCATACTGGACTGTTCAGTTCCTGTAGTAACATAACCATTTAAACTTGTAAAACATGCTAGATAACTAAAAAGTATGTCTCACATATAGTTAAGATCACATCTGCAAGTGTTTAGCAGGGAAAAAAATGAGTGAAATATAAATAATGATTATATTTGTAACAACTATTTTTTATGAGGGGAAAAAAAGAATCACTTGTAAAAATCTGCTCTTCAGAGTACAAAAAAAAAAAAAAAAAAATCCATAGCCAGGCAGCCATGTGTCACATGACAAAACTGACTTAAAATTTAATTGACTTTACATTTTCCTCTGGCCTGTGACAGTGAATGACATCAAATCAAGGTGCTATTAGGAAACCAGTGTGTATCCCTCTGAATAGGCAGAGATATTTTATTAAACCACACAGATTAGCACAGATTTTTTCTGCCATTCTGGAGAGACAGTAGAACATTTCTTCTATAATTAAGCAATTTTCCCAGCCATTTGCAAAACAACTAAAGTTAACTAATAATTTATTAAAAGAATGCCTGACAAGAGTTGAAAAGTCATGTTTTCCAGATACAGGTCCTTTCCACTCTTAAAATAGCCTGTTTATACTAGGACATGCTTTTTGGGGTATACACAAAAGGCTTCCATGTTCAAAGTGCAGTATCTAAATTAAATGTTTAGATTAAAAAACAAACAAAACAAACAAAGCAAGCAAGCAAGCAAACAAACAAAAAAACATAAATCTCCATGAGCTTGCTCAGAATTTTGTGCATTTATGAAAAGAAAAAAAAAAATGATTCCCTGTTGCTGGCCAGCTTTAATTCCTTGTTCTCTATTTGCAAGCCAAGACTCACATATCACCTGTAGGGAAGGAAAACAAAACAAAACAAAACAAAACAAAACAAAAAACTGGATCTGCTGCCACGTGATCAATAAGTAGTTCTGTTAAAGTGAACAGAAATCTGCTGTAAACTATTCTAAACTAGATACCAGAAAGGTTCGGTTATTTTTTTTTTCTGTTTTTTGTTGATGTCTTTTGCTTTTCTGTATCTGTATACATGTGGGGGCAGTTGTTGTTTTGATGATGTAGGTGGTGGTCTTTCTGTTTGTTTGTACTGCGAGAGAGAAGGAAAAGAAATAGTAACAGAATGTACTGAGGGAATAGTAATATGCAATTAATTGATGTGAAATTTCAAACTATATCTTACTTTTGAATAGTCTGAACTGTGGGTTTTTTTTTTTTTTTGGTTATGAAAGTGTTGAAGCTAGTATATAATGTATATAATGTGTATTCTAAAATATTTTCCTTCCATTGCAATTCAACCATTTATTCACTGACAAAATCTATTGATAATTCACACAAAACTGGATAGTGTTTGTTTTCATTTTTCCATAAGTGTAGCACGTAAGAATGAAAAAATAAAAATTAAAATTAAGAACAATAATAATAATGAAAAACACCTTCCTTTCACTCCAGCAAAAGTTTTTGTACAAACTATTCTGAAATATGATTTTTTATATTTTAAGAGCTGAAACATAATCCATGAAACAATACAGCCTGGGCAGCAACAAAGACAACAGCTCTATAGAAAAGGGACCCTGGGGATATCAGATTGGTCATGAGGCAGCAGTGTCACCAAGGAGCAAAGCAGCACCTGCCATATCCTGGACTACATGAGCAAGGGTGCAAGCAGTAGGTCCAGGTCTGGGACCCATGAGATGCACCTGAGTGCTAAGCCAACCCTGAGGCAGTTGTGTATGGGACAGACACTGTTACTTTAATGACCAGTTACTTTAATGGCCTCAATGGGACTCACATGTAAGTCCCTGGGACCTACACCAGTAAGGTAAGGAGCTGGAGCCCAGGTTGTGAGGAGTCACTGCAGTAGCTGGGTATGTTCAGTCTAGGAAAGGATGTCTGTCAAGGACCTTAATGTTGTCTAGAGATATCTGACAGAAAAGAAAATATGGAGGCAGTCCCTTCTCTGAGGTTCACAGAGGATGACAGGAAACAACCATAGACTGAAATTAAATAAACAAACAAACAAAATCACCACCATGAACAGCAGCAACAACAACAACAGAACAGATTAGAGCTGTATATTTTTCATTGTGATAATGGTGAAAACTGTGACAGGCTGCCCAAAGAGATTGTGAGGTTCCCATGCATGGAAATACTCAAAAGTTTACCAGACAGACCATAAACAACCCAGCCTAACTGGAAGAGCTGCTTTGGGCTAGATGACTTTTTGAGGTTCCTTCCATCTTAGATTATTATATGATTGTGTTCCATGTTATTTTCTATGTATACACTTTTAAGTATTTTACTTACTGTGTAAGGTATTGTATGAAAATAGATTGCAAATTGCCAAATGATAAACCAGGAGAAATCCGGTCCCTGACAGGCCATCTCATAGACCTTTGGTACCACCTCAGTACTAGCAAAACATCTAGTGGACAACCTTCCTGCCTAGTAAAGGAAAAGAGAGTTAGTTACGGTACCTGTTTAGACACATAGATGACAGAAGAGACTTTTTGTTTGTTTGATTGATTGTTTTTAATTGGAAAACGGTCAAGCTTTCAAAATTTGTATTACATTATTAAAAAGAAATTTCAATAATTTAAGAGATTATACTTTCTGAGTCAAAAAGAAGCATATAATAGTAGGAACATTGTTTTACTACTCAATCAGTTTAAAAATAGTTGCTATGATGGATATGTTAAGGTAGCCAGTCCCTACATCATCTGTGATCATCTACTATTTTTGCTGTAAACCATACCATGAAGATTACAGTCAAAGAAAAAATGCAGAATAAAGCATTGTATATTCAAGTTCTAACTTCTAGGTCATGGTCTAAATATAGTTCTAACTATAGGTCATGAACAAGTACACCTGTGATCCTATGTATATTTAATTCTATTGTTTAAATTCCATTTTAAAGATACATACATTTACCTATAAATACAAATAAAATTATTTGCACATACATATAATGCATAATTTATACTGCATTGCAGCTAATTGAGTCATTCAGTGACATTATGCATGTCACGATGCATGCATGAACAATTATGAATGAACAAATGAAATAATTCAATTAAATTATTTATTATCATGTATCTGCAAAATGGATGATTTAATGGCTTTCTATGAGACACAGTATTTTTGCATGTTTAACCATGATAATGGAAAAACAAAAAAAACTTTATATGGAACTGATAAAGAAATTTTCCACCTTTCAGCCTGATGCTCTTCAAATTCAAAGAGACTCAAAGAGATTCAAATTCAAAGAATTCAAAGAGTTTATAAGCTACAGAAGAGCAGCTAGTTCTGCCAGTACTCAGAAGAAATATACAACAACGACATTTGAGTTCAAGTTAAAGAGGATCTTAGGTGATAACATAATCTAATTTTCCACTCTGATAAGCACTTTTATACCTGCTGAATAAATTAATGCCCTGCCAAATCAGAATAGTAGTGTTTTATATCTGTTTCACTCGAGAATGGAAAGATTGTAGACAATAGAAGAGGTATAGAAGAATAATTTGGGAAAACAAAAAGCTGTATGTTGTAGACCAAGACAGACCATTTAAATAGAGAGCTAATGGTTGTAAAGAAAAAATACATGATAAAAAAGCAACTGATTGAAATGTTGCACATCTACAGTCTACTAGTTTCTGAGAACAAAAACTGAAACTGTACTTTAAAAATAGTTTTGATGCATTAAGTCCATATTTTATTTTTTATTTTTATTTTTATTTTTGTAAATATCCCTCCTAGTGACAAACACCCGTTTTATGTATCATAAATATCTAATGAAATCTAATGAAGACAGTTCATCAAAATCTTGCTGAAAGGTAATGAGAGAGAAAAAAAAAATAGTGTTACCGAATGGTAGAATCAGTACTACTACTGAATAGGTAGAATCAGTATTGTTAGCATTACATACTATAGACTTGTAGTCCCCACTGAACTGATGGGCATTACAACAAAACATTAAACTAATCGTGCAGTTTCTCAGGGATCATGCTTTAATTGCAACAATTTACCACTGTGCACTAATAACTGGACTTACTTCATTAAGACCTCTTCTGCCTGGAATCTTCAGAAAGTATACATATTTCCCGCTTGCTATGATATATTAGTTATCAGTGACAAATCAGCTGTCCCAAGCAGCACTTAGCCTCCTAGCTCAGCAATTCTGTGACTGTTCCCACTTCAACCCTTCTTTTTCTCAGTCATGCACTGCAGCCATAATGAAGTTATCCATCCTCCTGACAACAAAGACCTTAACCCTTTGATATAAGCATCAACTACAGAATCTTTTAACCCAAGAAAGGCAGAATTACTAAGAAACATATTTAATACTATAGAAGGTCTGGGTTTTTTGTTTGTTTGTTTGTTTGTTCTGTTTTGTTTTGTTTTTGTTTTTGTTTGTTTTCTGTCAGGTAAACAGATTTTTGTTCATGCACACATACCCATATACACACAACCTTTATACATATCTATTATAATCCGTATGTAGAAAGAGCATCTGATGACACTTTTTTAAAAAAAAATGTTTTGTTTTGTTTTGTTCATTTGTTTTCTGTTTTTGTTTGTTTTTAAACATAAGTCTGGGATGACTGCACTGTTCAAAAGAGGCAGAACTTTGACTTCTGAATGTCATCATAAAAGGGCTCTTGCAAGACCTTTCTATCATGCTTCTAAATACATACTATGCACTGACAGGATAATAGGATGGCAAAATGCTAGAATTTAAAATAGACAAAAATACCATTTTTCAAACCTCAAGGACAGGTACTTCAGTTGCTCCAAGTACAATAACTTAAGTCTTACATGACTAGGAAAATATGTATAAACATAAGTATATATTTTTGTTGTTGGTTTTGGTTTTGGTTTTGTTTTCCATTACCATAGACATTCTATGAGCTGACAGCTGAGACAACACAGTCAGTTCCTATTTTCCCTCTAGGGTATATGTTATGACAGGCTTTGGGGGGAGTAAGTACATGTTCATGGATGTAGATAAAATGTATTTCATAAATCCAAATTATTCACCAAAGAGTAGACAAAGAAGCAGTTGTAAAATGTGTTAATTTGAGAAAGTTATTGATAGAGCTAGACAATAGAAAGCAATCCTACTTTTTTTTTTTTGTCTGAAGCTCAAAAAACATTTGAGTATATATTTGTATTGTGCAAACAGTAAGAATGATATAGTAAGACATATAACATACATGTATGTCATGAGATTGAAGCTTTCTTCACCATCCCCAAAATCTAACAGCACAAACAATCTAACACCCCAGATTCAAGTGTTTGATTTTAGTGGAAGGTAACGTTTGCATACCTGAGGTAAGTAACTTACATCACGTTACTCAGACATTTTTATGAAATATATTTTCCCATCCAGTGCCTCAGCTACATGACCATAGTTTTCCTTGTCTAGTTAATTGCCAATTTATGCCTAATATCACTGAAAGCAAAACAAAACAAAAAACACCTCTTTAGGATAACATTCAAGCCATCTTCATTAATCTAAATAATCAACATCCACTCCATTACAAACATCACGTCCCTCCTCCATTTTTTAGGTGTGTTCTGGGAGGATTTTATCACTGGATTTTATCATTTTACTTTATTTCATTTTACCTCAGGTTCTCTAGGGGCAGCGACAGTACCATCTGTGAAGAAACAAATCTTTTTTTTTTTTCCTTAAAAAAGTTTAATGCTTAATTACCATTTATTTGTACAAGCTAGCTAATATTGTTACTAGGAAATATCACCTTTTTATGTATCTCATACAATTTCATGAAACAAACAAACAAACAAAAAACATTATCCATTTCATTCTAACTACCAAAAAGTACAATTACTTTACTCCATTACTTTTATCTACACATTAAAAAAAAAAAAAAATCTGAATTCTTCTCCTGGAAAAGAGGAAAACATTTCTTCAGTCTACACTGTTTTCATAGCAGATTAAAATTCTTGGGTGTGCTCCCTAAAGATTTCCATTAAGCAACACCTTTCATGTACTTAACAAAAGTTCAGGTTTTGTAAGAGCTTTTCATTAAGGTTGAATTCAAAGCAGTCAGTCTTTTGCCTTTTTACCAGAAAGCACTTGTAAAGGAGCTTTGAGTTTAATGCCATGTTATCAAAAACAGTCAGGATTAAGCCATGGGGTGTCCCAATCATTACTTTGCCTACAATAAGACTAGGCTTACTGGAAAAACAGTCTATGTCAGACTTTGATTTTTTTTTTTTTTTTTTAAATGTAGCTACTGAAGTAACGGGAAAAAGATAATACCATTCTCCATTTTCTCCACTTTTACCTTTAACAGTGATAACAGTTTGTTGCTAGACACTTCCTACTGAAGCTAAATAAAGATTCTGAACTGTTCAATGAAAAATGCATATATTTCCAGGTGTGCATCACATTCCTATGTGATTCACTGTTTCATCAGCATGGTTAGAACCTGGCATGATTTAACTTTAATTAAGCATAGAGGTTTTTTTTGTTTGTTTTGTTTTTTAATTGAACAATGCTAAGTGACTTCAAACATCATCAGCAAAATAAGAAATATTCATTTTGGAAAATTCATTCAAGATTTTGACATAATAAGGCAGGAATGTAGTGCATACTGAACTGATTAGAGTTTATGGATAAGAAATCACAACAGGATTTTAGATTTGGGGTACATCCACATCACTTTTGTTTATATTGTAGATTTTGTGCCCTGATTATTTGGTTTTACATGAATTAACATTAGGATTTTTCAGAGGTCAACTTCAAGAAAAAGAAAATAAGCCAGTGTGAATTTTTTAACCAAACTTAAGAACTTATCAAGAGAGGAGGAAACACTGAGAATGCAATACTGAATTGTGTGAAAATGCATTGGTGAAAAAAAAATATTTAAAATTGTACAATTCTGTTCTAAATTGACACCTCTTAATGTCAGGTAGACAAATCAAAAATCTATCTTTCCTAAGTAGCAAACCTTTATTTTCTTGATATAATAAAATACTGTGCATACAGTGTAGATTAAAGAAATGAAGAATCATTAATATAATCAAAATCTCTCTAGGGGCTGCTGTCATTACCCCTTAAAAGACAATTGACAAGTTCATCTTAATTTGCTATTAATCTTCCATATTTCCTCTACAATTTAATACAGCAACATTTTATTTAATTAGCATGCTCATTATAAATATTTGTCATAGTGGTTTAGTTGACACAAGTTGTCTAACACCGACTGTACAGATGGCAGAGTACCAGTGTCTGGCCTCAGAGGGATTATTTGACCACTGCAGTAAAAGAGCAATAAACAAAATAACAACACTGCAGCCCACTCCAGTTTATGTAGGCAGTCAGCCTTTTATCGCTGTAAAACCTTGAAATGGATGTATGAGTGCTGCTGCTATAAACAAAGAGTTGTTTACAGCTTTGGGATGGCAGATACCAGTACTGGCCTAGAAGCATCAGCAGCCTGAATGTCAGAAACTGACTAATGTGGAGAAACATACTGTGGCTGATTTTATAGAGAATATGTTTTATAAACCTCCAGGGGCAATTTGTCACAAATTCATCCACTCTGCTGCAGATTGCTGCTTTAATGTTGAATACTGGATTTCAGTCTACACATCAATTCGAGGATAGAATGAAGAGGAATCGAGTAGTATATTAGTTTCTCTTCACTTCACCTTAATAATTCTTGAATTTCTTCATAGAAAAATCTATTTTAAATACTAATTTTCACATCTGTACAAAGAAAATATATGATATGGCTAGTTTATTATAAAAATTCAAATCTAGCTGCTGTTACATCCTGTTGTTCAAACTGCATGTGTTCAACTTAATAATAATAAAATAACATATTTTGTGTTACTAATAGGCAGACAAAAATGTATCTGTACTACCATATTATCAAAAAAAAAAAAAAAAGTCTTTCAAGAGCTGAGAAGGAAAAGGGTAGTTTTTCTTTATTGTCTTGATTTTATGCAGAGAGAAAATATGAGATAAGAATAGAGATCTAAGACTACAGTTAAACTTAAGTCTGGCTTCCAAGGTAATATATTCAAAAGAATATAAGGTAAGATTCAAACCTGTATAACGTTTCTTTCATGACTACATTGAAACTTTAAACCTTGACTCCTAGGTAGACAGTCACTCCAGCTCTTTTCTTCTAGAAAGCCTCTGTTAAAACATTTTACAATATTTTTCAATAGTATTGCTTCCTTCATATTACGTACTTTGCTGGGAAAGTTGAATAGCTGTTTGCATCCTTCCAAAGCTGTAGCTGAGGATTTATTTGAGCCTTGTTACCAAGGGAATATGAATTTTCAGTGAGGGATTAGGCTGAAAAAACATTTGTAGTCTTAATATTTCCACATATTTGCCCCAAACTTCTCAAGTTTGTATCTATTTCTGAAATCTTTGCCTCTCTGAGTCTGAAACATTGGCCTTGATGAATAAGAGCAAATGATGTTCTCATCCTCAGTAAGAATTTGGAAAGGGTTCTACACAAACTTGGATTGTACGAATCATTTATGTGTATTTTTCACCAGAGAATATGAGATCAGATTTTACAAGCTAACCACATGGTCTTTTTTTCACATTATCAAGCATAAAAAGACATCTTTGAAGGGATTTACCTGTAGGTAGCTTTTGATATGAATGACTTCTTGCAAAGAAAGTGTAACTTAAAATCTCACTGAGGCTGAACAGGAGCTTTCGAGATTCGACAACACCAGAAAGAAAACTTTACTGAGATATTGAATGATCTTGTGATGAATGCCAGGAAGAATAAAGTCTTCCTTGATTTAATGCTGACAATATAGATAATGAGGTAAAATATAGTATAAAATGCAACATGGTGTATGACTATTAAAATACTTAAAAAGTTAACGACACTTAAAAGCTAAGGAAAATCAATCAATCAATCAATCAGCCTTTCATGTGAGGATAATGCATACCAAAATTATCTCATAAATTGTATGAGATATTCAAAAAGGTATTTTAACATGTGCTCTACTGACATTTTAGAAGGTATATTTCATGGATTTATAAAAAAAAAAAAGCTTCCAAATGAGAAAAGTAAGAAATAAAGTAAGAAATATAAAGCAAGCCCCCAAGCAAATTTGATTCCATATCATTTTCATTGGTAGTTTTGGTTGTTTTACCAGCCAAGCATATAGCTGAAATTAAATTTTAATAATAAAAATAATAATAATAATAAAAATTTAAACAACAACAACAACAACAAATGATTGCTGTATGTGGCCCTGACCTATATAAAGGCAATGTTAGAATGATCTTTAAATTATGAGTGAGTCTATCTTCCTTATTAGACATATGCATTCTTATTAACACAAACACTGAGGAATACACTATGTGACAAAATCCACATTTTAGAGAACTACACCATAAATCAATTCACAGCTTTTTTTCATTTAAGAACAAGGAATATTTTCCCCTGATCACATTATATCCCCTGTATTAACATTAATTCTATATTTTTAATTAATAATCACTTAATGGCACAGACACACTTGAGTGTTTGGTTTTGTTTTTCTTTTTACCTTTCTGCCTAAGTAAATCTAACTCTAATGAGAAAAGTTGAATGATATCCTGGAAAAGTCTTCCTAGTAATAATAAGACATTCAGTATCAGTACCAGCTCTCTCATTTTCTGCTTGGTCAGTGTTGACCTCAATATCAGCAAACAGTCTTTACAGTTGACGCACCACTAGCGCTCAAAGATCTGGATAGAACTCTTCAGCAGAAGGCTAAAATAAGAACAAGAATCAGCCCCATTGGCAACAGAAACACAAATGGACTTGTACAAATTACTGCTAACAAAGCAACACTTTGATTTAATGCCAAGTAATGCATCCACACCAGGTAATGTCTGCAGCAACATATACTGCAGGTATAGCAGAATATAGGCTTTTCTACATTTCTTGAAGCAATATATTCTTCATTTTCTTCAGTACCCTTTCCAGGAAGGAAACCTAAAGCTCAGGTGCTTCTATTTCCATTGGTAGTGGCTCCTAGAATATCTAAAAATGTTGGATTAAAAAAAGTTGTTCATGTTTCAACTTCAAGGGCAAATACCACTTGGAAGCTGTTCCTCGGTTTGAGGCATATACAGAAGTGCTGGGCTCTCCTATTTGCTTTTTTATGCTGTGCAGCTTCTCATCGTTAAAGCAAAACTGTCTTCAAAAATTAGAAGCTATGAAAAGTGATGCAACCTGGCCAGTTGTTTTTCTGCTGACCAGCCACCTCACACAATCAATAATGACTCACAAGGCATGTTTTTCATTGCTGTTTGCAATTCAGTGGAAGGAGAGGATGTCCTGGCTGTGACTGAGGACAGCCTGGCCTGGCACCAGCTGCAGTTCTCTGAACATATGGGAGGTGAGGGGGATAGGGATTAAATAAAATGCTTAATTTGCAAGACAACTTTCTTGGAAATGTACGATTATTCAGAGGCAGCATGGGAAAATAGGATAGGGAAGTAACTTACCTTGAAACCAGTATGTGTCTAGTTCCAGAGAGGCAAAAGCAGGCATGAATCTCTTGACAATAAAGCAGTAAGAAAAGAAAAAAAGAAAAAAAAAACACCTCTGCTAAACCAGAACACTATCTTGATACAGATACAAACGTTGTTTCTTCTGCAAGTGATGTATATGTAACTGTAAAGTACAGACTAGATCCATATTTTCTGTCCCACAAAACGTGAGAATAGTTCACATAATCTAGGATATCAAAAGAAAAATACTGCATATACATCCCAACCACTTTCCTTTGCAACCCACCAGGCACCACATGTACTTGTTATTGTAGTTCAATGTGAAAATTCACATATACAGGATAAATGACCATGAAGCAGTATTACACAAAAAGGAGTACAAGGAACAGTAACATAAGAGTTTCCATACTAATATTAACAACTTGTGAAGTCCCACTCTCCACTTGCCCACTCCCTTCCCTTCCCTGCCCTGCCCTGCCCTGCCCTGCCCTGCCCTGCCCTTTCCTTGCCCTTTCCTTGTTGTTGTTTGTGGGGGGGGGAATGCCAGAAAGATCTCTTACCGTTTTTCTTTCTCCTTCAATTTCTGTTAAGCATAATACACACACACACGCACATTTTAATTTTTTTTTTTAAATCAAAACAGTTAAAAAGAATAGTTAATTCATTAACTGTAAGCCAAATGTCACTGAATTAGATTCCTATTCTTGAAAACCTAGATTTATGCTTTGTGACTTCATTTATTTTGTTTGCAATTGAAATGAAATCAATTGGGTAGTCTCCCACCAGCATTTAATAGATCCTTTTTCACACCACAAAACACTGCACAGTTTGGCACTGCTCTGAATGATTGGCAGCTTCTACTTCAGAGAGGCCAAAGAATGAAATAGCAAGGGTTTTGCAGGTCAGTGCTTTGGCAGAACTATATGGGAAAGCTTGTTTGGTTCTATGGAACTGCTGTAAGTTGCTTATACTCATGAAAAATAAAGTGCAACCAAATCTAGAAAGCTAACAATCACTGAAAATAATAGTAATAATAAGAATGTAACAAGATACTCATTGACCAAAGTTGATGGAAGAAGGAAAGAGAAGTATTTTTTTTTCTCCTACTTCCTCCAAAGTATAACTCAGTTTTGAAAGCTTCACAATGGGGAAAATATTGCCACTGAGAAAAAAAATGTTAATATATTGGCTGCATAATTTGCTAATCTGTTTATCATGAAATAACATTACAGAGAAATGACTCAGCAGATGTGTAAGCAGAGCCATGGACACTGGTACTATTGCACCATTAAATTAGCAGTGAGTGTGGAAATGCCCTAATCATAAAATGTCAAACTCTGAAAGCACAATTAGTGTTATTAGGTAGGAAAAACAACAAACAAACAAACAAAAAAACATACTAGTGATACAGTCTATTAAGATTTTGTAAACTTCATATATATTTGGAAGCTGAGAGATTCAGTGATATCTTGGTTCTCTATTTCTGACACTGACCTGTTATTTTCACTACTTGTCTATCTGAAACGATACTTCTATGTATACCTGTAGACAGAAGGCAGAACTATTACAGTAATGTGAATGATAGGTGAGTATATATACATTTTTATATATTACATATATTTTTTCCCTCTATTTTAGCAGCTAGTATTGTAGGATATTTTTATCTGTGATTCATGTTCATCAGATATGTGTAGCTATAGAGTCCAGTACGACTGTTCTTGCCTTTGCTGCCACAAAGTCCACAGGCTTTATGTCAACATAAAAACACAAGCCTCAGGATTTATAAGGCTTTGTCTGAACTTATTTTGGCGTTTTGGACTGGTCTGAACCTTGGTTTAGCTCGTTTAGATGTAACAGCAATTGTCTAATGACCAAATAACTATTAAATCATTTGGTTTAGATTTTGGTGAGTTTTGTACAGCTGTACTCTGCAACTCATTGTTCTTATATCTCTAAGTAATAGATAGTAATAACAAGCAGTATCATGTGTTTGATGAACTATGTATCACCCTGAAATAAAAATGCAATACAGAAGAGTGCAGGCATGGACTGATAGCAGAGGCTTTGATAATTGTACTGGAAGAACCAGGCTATAAGCAACTCAAAAAAGGTCAATTAACAAGTGTAAAATGAATGCAACCTTGGCAGCTGGATAAAAGTTTTAGAGGTAACAAAGAGCACAAAAGCAATTATCGAACTTAACAAAAACATGCAACACAACAATCATTCATGTATTGCAAATGCAAGATGTAATACAGAATGGCAAACCAATGAATAAAGAGTAAGTTAATGGACTATACTACCAAACATGTAAAAATGATCCCAAGTGGACTTAATAGTAGGAAGAAGAAACCCCTAACTGATTTGTATCACACTTATTCCAGTCAAGGACGTGTCATGCTGCCAGCTCTGAGTACTCTTTGTATTCCAAGATTGAAATCATTGACCTTAGTACCTAGGAACAGTGAAGAAATGATCATGATGCCCAGGACATGGGGAGATACTACAAAGTTTTTATTTGTTTGTTTGTTTATATTACTTGCATTTGTACCATTAATGTGACTTAACTGCAGTAATTAGATAATCTGAACAGAATGTATCAATATCAACGTGCCTGGAGAAACAATAGTGGTGGTATTTTGTTTGTTTGTTTTTGTTTGTTCTTCTAATGAAAAACTGTTAATATTTTAACTAGTTTAATTACAAATTCTTGGCTTTCCTTGGCCCACACACATTCCACAAGTCTATTAGTTGGTGAAGAATGCAAGCAAAATACCAAACAATTTGTATACAGTTGTAGGAAGCAGTATATACCACTATAATTTGCAGAAACATGGACAAAATTTTAGAGTGAAAACTGGGCTAAGAGAACCTTAAACACCAGAAGTATTGTTTTAAAGAATCATAGAATGGCTTGGGTTGAAAGGGACCTTAAAGATCATCTAGTTTCAAACCCCCTGCCATGGCAGAGATACCACCCACTAGATTAGGTTGTCCATGGCCTTTCTAATTAATCCAAATAATGTTATATTCAAAATTCACTAAACTTATTTGAAATATGACCAGAAGTTATAAATAAATAAATAAATAAATAAAATGTTTTGGTGGAATATAATACAGTATCGTGTTAAAGGATAAAAAATATTTTATAGAAATTTTAGAAGAATATCTATCCAAAAAAAACAGCATTAAGAAACAATTACATTTTAAAAATATTTTTGAAGTCATTATCAGTTGTATGTGCTAAAGAGATCTAAAATAATACTAACTTTCAAAAGTGGAAAGATTTATCTTTTTCTAGAAGATTCTTGTGCTTGTGATTTTTTTTTAAGCAGTTATTAATTTATAAATTATCCCCTTCATAATACCAAGTTAAAACTCAAGTCTGTTCTGATGCTTTTTAATATTGAATAACTAGCATATAATACTTCTGATATACATAAAGTAGTGTAAAATATACTTCCTGATACAATGACAAAATTTGCTTTACAAACACAGATGCTTTGTACTAAGAATAACATCTTACTTCCAGTCCCTTTGTAACCCTGCATCAGCTTATACTGTATTATAAAATGGCATAAATTTTTTATTAGTTTACTGAAAGGATATGAAATACACTTTTCTACTTACTCTCCAGTCATTGCTTTGCTTTAATTGCAATGTAACGATTTAAAGGAAAGGAAACCACATAAATCTGAAGGTTTGGGGTTTGTTTTTTTAGTTGATGGAAGTTTACTATATATTACAATGCTGTTTTGCTGGACAGTGACTGTCACTAGAATAGATAGGAGTACAATATATAAGCATTGACTTTCTGAAGGGTAAACTTTCTGACCACGAGCTCACTGAAGTCAATGTAAACTGCCCTAGTAACTGCAGTTAAAGCAGTTCTGCCCCCTCTAACTTTCCACAGTGGAATAAAATAAAATAATATAGGGTGAAAATTATATATGCATCCTTTTTGATTTTATGTAATCCTTACAGTAAACAAAAAAACTATCAGTAACATACCTGCCTGCAGAAAGAATGTCGATGAAATCAAAGAGGAACATCAGTTTCTACAGATTTACTGTAGTGTAATTGGTGGAAGAATTTATTTCACATTGTCCATAATGTATATCTGCCTGACATATGGTTTCTGTGCTATTTAGCAATCACAAACAGACTCTGTAAATGTCTCACTGTAGGGTCTGCAAAAGAAACTGTACTTTTATATTTTTGCCATACGTTTCTAACTGCCTAAGAACAAAAACAAAAACAAAGCAAAATGACACTGATATGTATGAGAAAAGAGAAATTAAAATCTTTCCAAAAGCAAAATAGAAAAATACATACTTGCAAAAATGTACCACTAGACATCTTATAAATTTATCACTTGTAATTTAAAGTCAGTTAGGTTTTTCTGGAATAACCTACTTAAAAAACACATTTTGGTTGATGATGCCATGCCTTATATCTCTTTCAATCAAAGGGTAAAGCATTTCACCATCTGAGAATTGTACTACAACTGAATGGAAAATATACTAATAGAAAGAGATTTCTTGAATATATATACATACATATATGTATATATAACATCATTCTGCCAGCAGAATACAACATTAAAAAGTGAACTATGAGCACTTTCTACTCCCAGAAACTCATCATACAAGATTATGATGTTGAATTTCCCAATTTCAGATAGAAGATCCTGTATTATACCTTAATGGAAGGTATTTTTCTAGTTGTACAATTAAAAGAGGGCAGATATCTTGAAACCAGAAAGACATCTCCCTACAAAGATTATATTGAAAGACAAAAAACTCACTTATGTCACATACTAAACAGAGAGTAGAAAAAATAATAATAATAAAAAAAAAAAAGAAAATTATTACAAACACCTTCCATCTCCTTGTTGGTACAGTTAATAATGGAGTTGAATAATTGTACTAGATTCCTCTAGACAGAAACCAAAAAAAATAAAAGATCATTACATATGACTATTCACTAAATTCACTACAGGAGTCAGAATTAATGCAAATAAACTCTTCTAAGAATTTGTGGAAGATTATTCTGCAGATTGCAGCAATCCACCTGGAGTACTACATTCAGCTCTGGGGCCCCCAGCATAAGAAGGAAGCGGGCCTCTTAGAGTGAGTCCAGAAGAGGGCCACAAAGATGGAGGGCTGGAGCACCTCTCCTATGAAGGCAGGCTTAGGGATTTTGGGATATTCAGTCTGAAGAAGAGAAGGCTCTGGGGAAGCCTTAGAGTGGTCTTCCACTACCTGTTGGCAGCCTACATGAAAGCTGAGGAGGGACTTTTTGTCAGGGAGTGTAGTGAAAGAACTAGGGATGATGGATTTAAATTAAAAGGGTAGATTTAGATTAGATATAAGGAAGGCATTTTTTCCTTGGGGTGAGGCACTGGAACAGGTTTCCCAGGGAAGCTGTGGATGAAAAAGAAGTTCCCACCCCCACAAGTGTTCAAGGACAAGTTGGATGGGGCTTTGACAACCCCAAAAGGGGGTTGATCTAGTGGGTGGCATGGTGTTTGGAACTAGATGATCTTCAAGGTCCCTTCCAATGCAAACCATTCCATGATTCTGTGAAATAAATATCCTGTCATATTAGAAAGCTGATAAATAAGTAATTCCTCAATTACTAAGTGTTTTGTACATACTGGACAAGCAAGAATTTCAGTTCTTCATTCAGATCAGTTATCCTCCTACCTATCTGCCACAATCCCAAGTGCCCTACTGATGTTATGCCATCCTAATGTCCTTTATGTCTGAGTGTATAACTAAAATTATAACCATCATAATTGCCATATTTTTTTTGGAGCATTTACAAAATTACCTATGATTTTTATTCACTTCAAGGAATCTGCCAACATTTAAAACAATATATTTCAACATGATTAAAGAGCCTCTGCACGGTGGAAGAAGGCAAAACAGCACAATGGAATAATGCAAATGATGTTTATGACACTGACAGCGAATCTCAAAACATTAGGTGACCCCCAGCTGTGAATTCATAACTTTTACATCAGTTGGAAAAGAATAAAAGGAAAGGAAGTTGTACCTGTTACTGGATACTTCAGAATACTGACTTTTAACTACTAAGTATTATGAATTTGTAACAAAGGAAGACAGAATGAAATAAACTCTTTCATTTCCTCCAGTCATCTGGAATAATTCCTATTGGTTAAGATCTCTCTCCTTCCTACAACCTGAATCAAGATATTTTATACTCTTGAAGCTATTAAGACACTTCAGTCTATGGGGGAGGAGATATTTTCAAATTTACCATGAGCTCCTGCTAATCAAGATACTTTCCCTTGGTAACCATCATACACACCAGTCAGATTTTGAATAAAATTCTGTGCAGTAATGGAAGAAAAAAAAAATGTGCTAAAACTCTTTTTTTTTTTTTTTTTTTTCCTGACAGCCTTTGGGGAGATAGGAGCTGGCAGACACAAGTTAGTTGAGTGAAAAAATAAATAAATAAATAAATAAATAAATACATTATTTTCAGCTATGGTACTTAAAAAATAAAAACATAAACAAGCACACACACACAAAAACCTGACTATCTAAACTTTGAATCAGTGATGTCACTGCTTGACAAAAAAGGATAAGTATTATCATTTTTATTTCACAGACATTGAATTGTCCATAGTGAATGTAGATATTCTCTATATCGCTCTCTTTGTGAAGAACCTTTTCCTGATACCCATCCTGAACTGCCCATATCACAGCTTCAAGATATTCCCTTGGGTCCTATCACTGGTCACCAGAGAGAAGAGATCAGTGCCTGCCTCTCTGCTCCTCCTCATGAGGAAGTTGTAGACTGCAACGAGGTCTCCCTGCAGTCAGTCGCATGTTTCCCAGGCTGAACAGTCCAAGTGACTTCAGCCGCTCTTCATACATCTTCCCCTCTAGCAACTTCACCATCTTCATTGCCCTCTTTTGGACACTGTAACAGCTTTATACCTTTCTTATACCATGGCACCCAAAACTGCACACAGTACTCAAGGTAAGGCCACACCAGTGCAGAGAACAGTGAAACAATCACTTCCCTTGACCAGCTAACAATGCCATTCTTGACACACCCCAGGATATCGTTGGCCCTCCTGGCCATCAAGGCACACTGCTGGCTCATGTTCAGCTTGCTGTTGATCAGAACTCCCAGATCCCTTTCTGTGGGCTGATCTCTAGAATCTTGTTTCCCAGTCTGTATGAATAACCAGGGTTGTCCCATCCCAGGTGCGGAAACCGACGTTTGCTCATTAAAATTCATATTGTTGGTGATTGCCTAGCTCTCTAATTTGTCCAGATTTCTCTGCTAGGCCTCACCACCTTCGAGGAAGTCAATAGCTCCACCCAATTCGGTATTGTCTGTGAACTCGCTCAGAAAACTTTCAAGTTCTTCATCCAAATCATTTATGAAAATATTGAAGAGGACTGGTCCTAAAATGGAGCCCTGGGGAATGCCACTAGTGACAGGTTACCAGACTGATGTAACTACTTTTACAAGAACACTCTGGGCCTGACCTGTCAGCCATCACCCATCTTATTATGCTTTCACCTAACTGTATTCTGGTCATTTCGTCCAGAAGGATACCGTGAGAGACTGTATCAAAATCTTTGCTGAAATCCAGAAAGATTACATCAACTTGCTTCCTTTGGTCAACTAGCTGGGTGATTCTGTTGTAGAAGGAAATTTAACCTAGTGAACGTTCCCTTAGCGAACCCATGTTGGCTCTGACCAATGGCTGTGTTGCCCTTCAGGTGTTTTTCAGTAACTCCCAGGATAATCTTCTCCATAATTTTACCAGGTATTGAAGTGAGACTGCCAGGCCTGTAATTACCAGGATTTTCTTTCTTGCTCTTCTTGAAAACAGTCAACTGTGACCTCTCCGGATTCCCAAGACTGTTGAAAAATAATTGAGACAGGTCCCATGATGACATCAGCCAGCTCTCTGAGTACCCTGGAATGAATCCCATCAGGCCCCATGGACTTGCATGCATCCACACCACCAAACTGGTGACATCAGTCAGATATTTCGGTTCCAAATTCAAAAGTAAGAGTTGTCCCAAGAGCAACTTAGTTTCCCACATGTTGGCAGGTTCCAACAAATTTGCATTCAAATGAGACTATATTATGAATATATCCTGAACTTCCATAGTGAAGCATGATTATTGAGACTTCCAACCTAAATGCCCTTCTTTCTCTTCAAAGTCTCTTTATATTAGAAAACTGTAAGAAAATAACAAATTCAAACAAGCTATACAGAATAGGCTTTGTCCTAGATCTTAGCTGTAACTTTGTAACTACACTTTTTGATGTATGAGTTCTTCATGATAAAAGCAAACAAGTATCATCCATTAGTTGTGCTAACATCTCTCATTCTTACTCACCTAAGGTTAACACCCTTTAGTCTTAAAAAAAATAATAAAATCCATCTTCCTTCATCTTCACTACTCAGAATGCCAGTGCTTCCTCCTGGAGAATGGCTGTACCTTCTTTTGTCTTTTTGTCCTACTAAATTCACAATTATTGAGGCAGACAGTGTTCTGAGAACCTATTTCACTTACTACAGAATTATGTTAAAAAAAAAAAAAATCATAACAACAGGCTTGAAACACAAAATCTGTCTATACTTTGAACTTCATAATAATGCTTGGTATTTGCACTTGCCCTCTTACCCCACACACACTCACCCCTCAAAAAATGAATTCTGCAATCAAAATTCAGCTCTACCAATTCTAATGATGGCAAAATGCCTATAGATAATCATTCTGAAAACTCTCATGAACAGCTTGAATTGTAATTCCAGCAAACATAACCTTAAAATTCTTAGCATGATTGGCTTGAACTTTATCTTTTAATTCCTGGCTTGAGATTTTGCATTATCAAAAGCAGACTTTTTTTTTTTTTATTTTTTTTCTGATTTTTCTAAAATTTATGTCTTAATTGTGCGCTGCAGTTCAAAGGATGCAACCAGAGAAGAAAGGGCAAATGTTACTACTCTGCCTTACTTTTGCGCTAGGAAATATTTTCCTCATCATCTCTGCTCAAGTTATCAAAACTTTTCTATAATCACAAACTAAAAGTTAAGAATCGTCTATGTGTTGGTCTTAGTGTGATCCCTGTTTCTTCATAAGA
Organism: Anser brachyrhynchus; assembly: GCF_964034855.1. Taxonomy (NCBI): domain Eukaryota; kingdom Metazoa; phylum Chordata; class Aves; order Anseriformes; family Anatidae; genus Anser; species Anser brachyrhynchus. The sequence continues at coordinate 27,963,970 of NC_137697.1, forward strand.
ACATTACCTGGTCATTTACACCCAAAACTTAAAAAGAAAGCAGAATTTATTTACAAGCAGCATTGTTAGCTTGCAGTGTTGAAGTAGAAGACAGCCTAAATTGTTGGTGAAAATTTTCAGAAAAGTTTAAATCAAGAGAGTAATTCAGTATGCTCCTCAAGAAAATATCAGGCTCAGGTCTCAGCTCTTCTCTCACAGAGCAGTATCTGCTCTTGTTGATCTCTAATTCCCAGTTTTACTCCCTTTCCTGTGCAGGTATATCTGACACACTTTAAGGTTATGGAGAAAACAAACAAACAAAAAAACTTCAAATGTACACGTCTGATCAGCATACTGTATGATACAAGATTGTTATAGTAAATATAACAATTTATATAAATAAGGCTTGTAAAACTTGCATTCAGAATTATTAAAACATTCAAGCAATGCCAATCACTGGGGAGGGAAGGAGGGAGGGAGGGAGGGAGGGAGGGAGGGAGGAAGGAAGGAAGGAAGGAAGGAAGAAGGAAGGAAGGAAGGAAGGAAGGAAGGAAGGAAGGAAGGAAGGAAGGAAGGAAGGAAGGAAGGAAGGAAGGAAGGAAGGAAGGAAGGAAGGAAGGAAGGAAGGAAGGAAGGAAGGAAGGAAGGAAGGAAGGAAGGAAGGAAGGAAGGAAGGAAGGAAGGAAGGAAGGAAGGAAGGAAGGAAGGAAGGAAGGAAGGAAGGAAGGAAGGAAGGAAGGAAGGAAGGAAGGAAGAGTTGTATTATGTTTTAACTTTTTAATCTTTCTCCTTCCAGTTCAGTATAGTAGACTGTATAAGGAGAAAAAATAAGTGATTCAGAAATGAACACACGGTTGATTTAAAATTCCAAGTACCATATGTACTAATAAAATATATATATAGCCATAGATAAGACAACCTGTTACAATATAATTGGCACATGAAAATGAATTGTTGAACAGGTGCAGTGAAAGGAAACATCAATTAGAATGTCAATTGTAAGGTCAAGAAATCAATTAAATGGTTAATGAAATATTTCTGGAAAATTCAAAGACAAACCCATTATATAGAATCTCATCAGAATATAAGCTAGAAAATAATTCACAGAGATGAAGAAGCAAAAGAGTGAATATGATGTATGAATTCTTAAAATCACTGTCAGTCATAACATTATTTGTTTTCTTTGTATGTAAGCTGCAGCTTAACTGGCAACTGTATTGTATCACAAATGTCAGCGATTAAAGACAGATAGCTATTTCTGGCATGTAACAGTCAGAAAGACGCAAAGCTAATCCTAAAGCAATTAGTCTCTCTGTGGCAAGAATCCTAATATGGCATAAAGCCACATTTTCTCCTGTGCCTTCTGTCTCTGGTCTCCAGGATAGCAGATGTAACTATGAGAAAAGTAGAGGAAAGCCAACTTCTCTACTACAGTGCCAGGTAAAGGATAATAATAATAATAATAATAATAATAATAATAATAATAATAATAATAATAATAATAATAAATAACTTTGCTTCTGTAAAATCTTCAGGTAACTAGTAAGGCTTTTTTTTTTGCATGAAAAACTGTGAAGAGTTCTGCTCTCCATTCACTCAGACAGGATCTTAGGACTGTAGCCTGAAATTCCACATTTTTTTTAGTTAAAGTTCCGAACATTTATAATGCATAGTTGTTTCATCTTGAAAACAGTAATGGGATGATCAGTAATTCAAGAGAAACTTCTTCAGAATACAGCATCTTTGTTCAGTTTGCAAGAACAGCAATATTCAATCAGACTGAGGTGGAGGCATGAAGTTAACACAGTACCCATATTCCAGCAATGGACATAAGTCTCCCACCTCATAAAGAATAAGAATAGGTGTGGTGGTTTTACCTTGCTAGGCAACTGAACTCCACCACAACCGCTCTCTCCCTCACTCCCCCTCCTCAGAAGAGGAGGGGAAGAAGTAGAGAAAACAACAACTAATGCGTTGATATAAGGATAATTTAATTAAAGGGAAAAATAATTATTAAGGAAAAATAATTATTAATTAAATAATTTAAATAAAGGAAAAAAGGGAAAGGGGAAAAGGGGGGGGGGAGGAAAAACAACAAAAAACAAACAAAAAAAAAACAAGCAAAGGATGTGTGGAAGTGCAGAGGAAAGAAATTACTCTCTGCTTCCCACAAATGAGTGATGCTTGACCACGTCCTTGAAGCAGGGCCTAAACGCACGTAGCTGGTGTTTGGGAGGACAGACGTTTTCACAACAAGAGCCCACCCCTCCCCTCTTCTTCCTTTTTCCACCTTTTATTGCTGAGTGCGACATCATATGGTATGGAATATCCCTTTGGTTGGTTTAGGTCAGTTGCCCTGTTGATGTTCCTTTCCCACTTTTTGCCCACCCCCAGCCCCTGCTGGCACTGGGAGGGTTAGACAGAGTCCTGATGCAGTGCCAATGTTGCTCAGCAACAAACACAACACTGGTGTGATACCAGTGCTGTTCTAGCTACAAGTGCAGCGCACAGCACTTTATGGGCTGTTGCAGGGAAAGTTAACATCCCAGCCAGACACAGTACAATAGAATATTTCTGATGGTATCTCATAATGTTCTTCCACTTTTCAAATACTTTTAGTTCATGGGATTTCCCGAGTGGAATGTGAATTATGCAGTAAATTCTATTTAACCTCTCCCCTAAATTCTTCAATGTGTGCCCTTGAATATATCTAAAATTTGCCACTCACAGCATCGAAGTGCATATTCGATTTGCACAATGTGCAGACCTCCAGAAATTTATTACCCCTTGCATGAAAAATTACAGCCTTTTCATTTACACCATCTTACACATACTTTGCATGTGATAAACCCTACTTGTTGTAATTGAAGAAGCAGTGAACAATCCATGACACTGCACACTTCATTACATCTCTTTTAGTTATGTATTTTCTAAGCTAATTAGTCTTTGTACCTTCAGCTATACCTAAAATACTAGGTGTAGTCCATACATTTTGATTATTCAAGTTGCTTTTTTTTAATGGAATCTTTTTTTTTTTTTTTTTTTTGGGAGGGGGGGGTGGGTACAAACGACCGGAACTTCTCACAATTTTCAAGCTGTGATAAAACTTGGATTTATGCAGTAGTATAATTATATTTTCTGTTGTGTTCTTTGTTACTTTTCTAATCCTTTCTAATATGTCACTTTCTTCTTTGACTGCTGTCATGTTTTCTCCATGAAATATCTATGTCAACTTCAAGACCTTTTTCTGTATAATGATGGGCACTGAACCCAGCACTTAATTTGTGAAATTTTATCATTGGTGTTACTCACCAGTACATATTTGACGGCACTCAATTTCACCTGCCCTAATATTGTTCAGTCACTCAGTTTTGTAAGGTTCTTCTATTATTCTTCAGTCACCCCTCATCTTTTTACATGCAATAGCTTTGTACTGTCAGTGAACTTTCTCACCTCACTAGCTGAATCTTCCGGAGACTTCATGAATGAATATGATAAAAGATACCAGAACAGATACCTGCAGAACTGCTGTGGTGACTTCCCACATTGCAAGAAATTGTCTTTTATGCCATCAATTATTTATCCATACCAGAACTTTCTTTTTACTCCATGGATGTTGAGATTCCTTAAAAAGTCCTTTTGGGAATCCAGGTAGTCTACAACAATTTATTTATATATTCTTCAACTCCTTCAAAACACTCAAAAGGAATTTAAAGTGAGACTTCTCTTTAAAGCAAGCTTACTGTCTCCTTTCAGACAGATTACATTTATTCCATGTCCAATAATTGGATCTTTCACAGTAACTTTCAGTCCTTTGCCCACGAGAGATGTCAGACCTACAGATCCATATGTCTGGAACATCTGGAACATCTTTCTGAAGACTGTCAACTCACTTCCTGTCTCACGGTTCTTAAGTACCAGGGATGTTTTACATGCCATTGTTAGTAAATCAGTTGTTTCAACACTGAGATAGAATTCTTAGGTGAATAATATCCTATCCTAGTAGTCTACTTATGTTTATACTATATTTATGCTAAAACATCATCACTGCTATCATAACACAACGTATGTGTTAGGTGTGTTTGTACCATGACATCCTCCTCACTGTTACCAATCCTGTACTGAATATTTTCCCACTCCAGACCATGTAAAAGTATTCCAGTCTGGAAGTGTTCATAATTTCTCTTACAATGAATACTAGCACAATGAAGAATGATTTTCCTTGCAATATTCTTCCTCTTTCTAACTCCTTCTTTAAAATCACAGTCTTACAATATGAACTACAAGCTTTGATTCTTTTATCTAGTAGCTCCTCAGACACATTTATTGTTTAATCTGATTATCATAATTTCACATTCAATCTGATCAAAATTTATTTTACTGATATTTGCAATATTAGTTTCAATATATTTCTTTTACTTTACTATTTGGACACATCAACTTCCTATTGCTGTCTTCACTTAGAGGAATATTTATATTATGAGATTCTGAATTCCACACAATTATTGAGTCAAAGTTAAAGGTTGTGTTGTTTCCTGTGGCCTTTGCAGACACTTGCTCCAAGATACCATCACTGAGAATATGTTTGTTTGCTTTTATTTTTTCTTTTTTTCTGTGTTTCATGTCCTTGTATAAAATTTGCCCAGTCCACTCGGTAACAAGTTGCCCAATACAACTGCATGTCCAGGTCATACTGGTTTTCTCTTGTTGAAATAAATTTCACTGTCCTCTTGGATGGCTTGTAAACAGATGTGATCCTGCTTAGGTGTGGCATCTGAATGCAAACATGTCCTGTATAACTCACTAAGATAAATTAATTTCATATGAATCACAGCTCTTTTGGGGCATGATTCCATTACACCAATGGAAGTTTATTTTTCTTATGTTTTCTCCTGTTCTGAAATGGCAACGTTCCAATGAGTAACAAGACTGCAAGCTGGCCAGAATTTTGAAGCAGATATCCTTACAATTCCTCTAAAATGAGCCAAACAAGAAATAAAAAGAAACTTAAACTAAAATAGATTTTATTTAGACTGTAAACTAGAATACTTAACTATTCACGTATTAAAAACAAGAACAAACAGCAACAAAATCTTAAAGTGACTGGCTAAGAGAACACAGATATGAAAGGTCCACGTGTAAGTTTCCCTTTCTAAGGAGCACACAGACACAGTCACTTTCTGTCCTACAAAGTTAATTCTGTCACCTCCGAGACATGGGACTCTGTTCCGTGCTCCCCTACAGTGTTCACTCAGTCTTCGTCTCTAAGCTACAAGTTCCCAGCTATAGGTCACAACATTCTTGACTGCCCTACATTCCTGCCTCTGAAATCTTTCTTGAGAGTGTTCAAGATCCATAAAGCATCAAAAAAAAATGCAGTGTTCATAAGGAGATTTAACAATGTTGTGAATAAAAGTACCGTAGACCAATACCTCTTATCCCACCCTGTGCCCTAAGGAAGCCATAGCCAAGTGGGAGCTAACAGAGGGAACTCTCAACACGTTATTTTTTACCTGCATCTCAATATTTCATTAAGAAATTATGGGAGTGTTTCTTAGCCCAGCAAACATAATCTTTGGTTGGAAAAATCACAATGTCATGTTGAATAATCTTTCATTTGGTTTTAGAGGTTCTTATCTAAGTTTATAAGTTCTTGTCTGTGTGATGACAAAGCAGTCTTTCCTACTCTCTTGAAGCATTTTTTTTTTTTTTAAGTTTTAAGATCCTCTTTGATTTCAAGTCTCTGACTTTGGGAAGAGCAAGCCTGTAGGTACTTTCTCGCGATTACAGAGGATAAGGAAAAGGCTGAGGTTCTTAATGCCTTCTTTACATCTGTCTTTACTAGGACCACTTATCCTCGGAGTACTCAACCTCCCGACCTGGAAGTCTGGGATGGGAAGCAGAAGAAACTCCCCCCAGTTCAGGTGGAAACAGAGACCTGCTGCTCCACCTGGACCATCACAAGTCCATGGGGCCAGATGGGATCCACCTGAGGGTGTTGAGGGAGCTGGCAGATGTGATTGCTGGGCTGCTTTCCATCATCTATCAGCAGCCACAGTTACCCAGGGAGGTCCCAGACAACTGGCTAATGAGACGCCCTTCTATAAAAAGGGTCATTAGGAAGACTTGGTGAACTACAGATCTGTCAGCCTGACCTCTGTGTCAGGAGAGGTGATGGAAAAGATCATCTTGAATGCAGTCACACAACATATACGGGATCAGGCCCAGTCAGCATGGGTTCATGAAAGGCAAGTCCTGCCTGACCAACCTCATCTTCCACGACCAGGTAACCCACGTGGCGGATTAGGGAAAGGCTGTTGACATAGTCTACCTAGATTTCAGCAAGGCTTTTTGGCATGGTCTCCCACTGTATTCTCCTGGAGAAGCTGTCAGCCCATGGCTTGGACAGGTACACTCTCTGTTGAGTTAAAAATTGGCTAGACAGCTGAGCTCAGAGAGTGGTGGTGAATGAAGTGAAATCTAGCTGGCGAACGATCATCAGTGGTGTTCCTCAGGGGTCTGTATTAAGGCCCATCCTCTTTACTGTCTTTATCAGTGATTTGGATGAGGGAATTGAGCGCACCCTCAGTAAGATTGCAGACAACACAAAGTTGGGGGGAAGTGTCAATCTGCTGGAGGGTAGGAAGGCCTGGCAGAGAGATCTGGACATGATGGGTCAATGGGCAGAGGCCAATGGGATGAGGTTCAACACGGCTAAGTGCCCGGTCCTGCACTTTGGCCACAACAAGCCCACGCAGCACTGCAGGCCTGGGGCAACGCGGCTTGAAAGCTGTGCAGAAGAAAAGGATTTGGAGGTGCTGACTGATGCTCACCTGAACATGAGCTGGCAGTATGCCCAAAGGTTGCCAAAAAGGTCAACAACATGCTAGCTTGTATCAGGAATAGTGCAGCAAGCAGGACCAGGGAAGCGATTGTTCCTCTGTACACTGCTCTGGTGAGGCCACGCTTTCAGTACTGTGGTCAGTTTTGGGCAGCTCATTACAAAAAGGACATCGAAGCCCTGGAACATGTCCAGAGAAGGGCTAAAAAGCTTGTTAAGGGCCTGGAACACAAGTCCTATGAGGAGTGGCTGAGGGAACTGGGGTTGTTTAGTCTAGAGAGGAGCAGGCTCAGGGGAGACCTTATTGCTCTCTACAACTACCTAAGAGGAAGGTATGGGGAGCTGGGAGTTGGCCTCTTCTCACAGGTAAGTGATGATAGGACTAAAGGGAATGGCCTCAAGTTGCACCAGAGGAGGTTTAGGTTGGAAATTAGGGGACATTTCTTCTCAGAAACAGTAGTCAGACATTGAAACTGGTTGCCCAGGGAAGTGGTGACATCACCATCCCTGGGGGATTCCAAGGAAAGGTTGGACCTGGTGCTTAGGGACATGGTTTAGTGGGTGACAATAGTAGTAGGGTGATGGTTGGACCAGATGATCTTGGAGGTCTTTTCCAACCTTAATGATTCTATGATTCTATAATTTATTGTCCCAGCTGTCTCATCTTTCCACAGTTTCACTTCCTCTTTGTTCTCTTACAGCATCATCTTCAGTTAATCCCTTCATGTTAAAAATTGAAAAAAATTACCTTGGTAAAAGATTTAAAATCAAAATTCACAATGAGAATAGGATTCATATCATCTAACTATAGTTTATAGGACTATAACAAGTCTATGTAGCCTTCTTTTAGTTGGAAACACATATGCACTTCAAAAGTGTAATTTACCTGACCAGTTTCAGAAATTTCTGCAGATGAATCAGATACAAATCATTATCTAGAAGATGGTACTTCTCTCCAAAATAAAGAGTGTATACTAAAGGCAGCAATTTAGTAATCTGTCGCATCCAATGGAGGCTTTGGTAATTTGTTCTTTACTAAGTTATTTGCTTTACAGCATAAGCTACAGATTTAGCTCTAAAGGGAGTCAACTTTCTACCTTTATTGAAGACAAGACTAACAAGAAATAATCTGTTTTAGAATTAACCTCATAGCTTCATTAGATTATTTTTTCTATTAATTTGGTAGGTTGATAATTTTAAGATATTATTTTATTTACTAAACCCTCATTCTGATGTCAGTTTGATCACTATAAAATTCTAATTGTCTTAAAAAATATAAATTAGCTCATACATGCACTTACCCTTTATAAGAGAAATCCAAACAAGCTATACACACTGCTGATTTTTATTCTATAAAATTTTAAAGTGACTGAAAATCTGAGTATAGAAATTTTTGCAATAAGCTCACAAGCCTTTCAATTTCACTTTCAACTTAATATTCAAATAGAAGATCTTGGCAGATGTTCACTTCACAGTGAGAAACACACACACACAAAACAAAACAGAACAACAAAACAAAGCAACTGAGCTCAACAAAGTACACAAAGCGCAGTTGTATTTTTATTACTGGGTGGAAAAAAAAGTAATAATTTGTAAACTACTTCATCAAAAACCATCAAAGACTGTTGTATTGCATTGTAGGATCATCCAGCTATGGAAAATTATGTATTCTAATGATCTTAACAATGTGCTTGAATTTGAGAACTACGACTTTAATAGCACTTTATCAGCAATATTAATTAAAGTTTGTGCTTGTCAGAAACACGTAATCTTGATTCTTTTTTCTTTTTTTTTGAATATAAAATGTCCACCAATTACAAGTGGAGAGTAATGACATTAAAAACATTTGTAAGATCTGTATAACTAAGAGACTTAATTTTACTGAGTCTCACAATTAATTAAATGCACAAATAAAAGATGCTCTTAAAATCATCAGTTTTTCTATGTCTACACAGCAGAGAGATTCCCTTATTTGAAATACAAATAACAAGAGACTTAAAATCAATTTTCTGTGCCTGAGGTTGCCTTTTTTTTTTTTTTTTTTGAATGTGTTAATAGGGAGATTTTTTTGAAGAGAAGAAAACAGATTGAAGTTAGATTAGGGGAAAAAGAAGCTTAAATCATATAAAATAACTATTATAAAAGTTGCTTTAATTTCCTTTCATTTTAAGGATTGTAATGGTACTGATTTCAAAACTCTTTGAGGCAGAATTTACCTGGTGACATTCAGATGGACTTTGACAGGCTTCAGAGGAAGGACTGTACAAACCTCAAGAAGTTCAACAAGGCCAAGTGAAAGCTCACGCATCTGGGCTGGGGCAATCCCAAGCACAAAAACAGGCTGGGCAGAGAATGGATTGAAAGCAGCCCTGATAAAAAGAACCAGGTGGTGTTGGTTGGCAAGAAGCCCAACATAAGCTGGCAATGTACACTTGCAGCCCAGAAAGCCAACTGTATGCCGGCTGCAGAAAAAGAAGCATGGCCAGCAGCTCAAGGGAGGTGATTCTCTGTCTCTATTCTGCTCTCCTGAGACCCCACCTGGAATACGGTGTTCAGCTCTGGGGCCCCCAGCACAAGGACACAGATGTATTAGAATGAGTCCAGAGAAGGGCCACAAAAATTCTTCACTCAGAGGGTTGGGAAGCACTGGAACAGATTGCCCAGAGAAGTTGTGGATGCATCATTCCTGGAAGTGTTCAAGGCCAGGTTGGATTGATGGGGCTTTGAGCAACCTGATCCCATGAAAGGTGTCCCTGCCCATGGGATGGGGGGGAGGGGAAGGGGGGAGAGGGGAGCAGAATTAGATGATCTTTAAGATCCCCTCCAGCACAAGATATTCTATGATTCCATGATCTTCAAAGCTAACTAGTTCCAAATGTAAAAATAAAAATTAAAATTAAAATAAAAACAAATACATCTCCTGAGACCAACCTTCTCCAAGAGCTTAGCAAAATTTCCAAAATCTTCTGCAGTAACACTCCTGCCTGCTAAATTCCTACACACTCTGTTCTCTCAAAATCTGTCTTTCATATAACTTTACATTGCTTCGTCGTGCTAGTGGTTCTTATTTTCGCATGTAATACAGTTATTTTGTGGATCTGGGGAAGGAAAGGCAGAAAAGAGCCCAATTTCTCCTCCTGGCTCTTTCACAGAATCGCTGATATTCTACCCAGATATTTTTATGTCCTAGAGAATTGACTGATGTATGAAACCCCTGTTGTTTCATGGATATATCATCCTTCTCATCTGTTTGATAATGAATCTTTTGTGTTTATATTTGATAGCTGCTCAAAAAGCCCAGATTTTTAGGAGTTTTAAGGAGGAAAAAAAATGGTATGACAAGTGGAGAAGATTTTGTTTGTTTTACATTAAGAAATAGAAAACTACATTATAAATCTAAGGAAATATTTGAAGAAATATCACTACACCATCACAGTATCTTTGTTTTTGACCTATGCTGTAGAAGCTGCCACTTTACTGAAAACTTTTGGACATTACCACCAATAGTGATAGTGAAATAGTCTGTTCTCATGACAAGTCACTGAATTAAAACTTTCTAAGCTTCCACTTTCCTCTCAAAATTTAAGCTTGCATATTCCCCCACCACCACCACCCCTTCTTTTTTCCCCCCCTATGTCTAAAGACAACCTGAAAACTCATAACTGAAAACTGGTGACATAACTTTCAGCTATCTTTGTTTTTATCTTATGTGCTGTTATGGGACAGCACTATTTATACCATAAAAAGTTTGAAAATTGTTCAACCTGTGTGGTTTTTTTGTTTTGTTTTTTGTTTTTTTTTTGAGGGGGTGGGTAAGAATCAGAGGGGTGGTATCATGAGAATTTAGTAGATAGGTCAGGACACCTGATTTTTCCTAGTCAGATCTGTGGATCAAAGAAAAAAATAATAAATAATAATAAATTAGGTATTTAAGGTTACTATAGGACAAGCCAGTATTTCATGATACCAGCAGGCATTCAAAATCTACATCTCAATATTCACTTACAACAGATGTTGGATTCATAGAATCATAGGAATGTTTAGGCTGGAAAAGACCACTAAGATCATCAAGTCCAACCACTAACCGAGCACTACCAAGTCCCTAAGCACCACATCTACATGTCTTTTGAACACCTCTGGGGATGGTGATTTGACTGCTTCCCTGAGCAGCCTGTTCCTATGCCTCACAACCCTTTCAGTGAAGAAATTTCTCCTAATATCCAACTTAAACCGCTCCTGGCACAACTTGAGGCCGTTTCCTATTGTCCTAGATTCCCTAAAGTCACATCAACCATTTTGACACATGGGATAGACATGATAGGTTATTATACCTAATGCACAGCATGCACTGAGATCCTGTTATGCTGTCTGCATTCTGGTCACAATTTAGAATATTTTTATTTGTTTTCAAAAACTAGGTTTACATTCTGACATGTATTTCTACATACATTGTGCCTGTGAAGTGCACAAATCCAGGGACAACAGACTGAGAATTCCATCAAAATCCATACAATCAGATTGTATTTATAAAGTTATCTCCTATGAACGGCTTTTCAGTAGGTAAAGCTTGGGCTTCATGATTGCCATCTAATTTCTTCTTAAACTCCTCTACTTCCAAGTACGTATTCTAGGAAGAAAGAAAGAGTACCAGTGCTTTGTTGCTTACATTTACACAGAAGCAATGTTTTAATGCATTACTGAAGCAATTAAGAAATAATTTACCAAAATACATATAATATTTTTATATATCTAAACAATAGCAATAAATTGACAGAAAAGTGACATGAATTGATGTTTCAAGATCAAAAAATCTTTGTTGCTTGTATTTCATTTTGAAGCACAACTATATGAGTTATTTTTTAGCACATACTTTATAAATATGAATTAAATGAAAATTAAAAATGATAACACACTAGATATACACCTAAGACAGTTAATCTTTGATGGAAATAAATGCACTTAGGTCTTAATAGCAGTTATAACTTCTGTTGTGTGCACGCAAGGAAGAAAAACTAAATATCAAGAAAAATACTGCAATATTACATACACAAAAAGTCTTATTACCCACAAATTAAAGCATATTTTCAGAAAGAAGTAACTAGTTCATGCATGTTATTGAACTATTTCAGTTGCATTACCTACACCATGCTTTTTCACATTTTAAAGTAAAACATTTTTATTTGTGCTAATACTCTTCTGTTGTACATAGCAATTTCCACTAATGATCCAAGACCTAATAATTTTGTCAATGGAAATAATGTAAATTTCTTTACGATTTTAAAAGATTTAGTCCACGGTGTTTATTAGGTCAATTGTCATTTTATTGACAAGAGATAAAGTACAAGACAAATAAGGGCTTGATTTTTGTCTCATCAATGTAAAAGTTTCAGGTATGGAATTTTGCCATTATATCCCAACAGCTTTGCTATGCTTATTGTCAAATTAATGCTGAAGTGTGGCACAGAAGTAAAAAGACTCAGGGCATGTATTGTGAACATAATTGATGTATGCCGATGACCGCTGTTCTGAAATGCTAAATGCAGGCACTAAAATGCATCTCACTGTTTTGCTGCAAATACACTCAAACCCCCAAAGCAATAATCTAGTAAAATGAAAGTACAACACAGTACAAATCTGAAGACCTACCATAAATATATATCACACATTAACTATGTGTTGTGTACTGATTTTTTCACTGATATTTCACTGTCTCACTAGACATTTCGGCTACTGTTATATATCTGAGATGCAGCATGACATCAGTATAAAAATCTGGATTCACCAGTGTAGAACCTTCAAAAGTAAATACTAATTACCTGTGGTTAACTAATCTGTCCCAGCATAGTTACTTTTTACAGTAATTATTTGTTTGCTGTTTACTAGCAAGAGCTCAACAGATACTCTTCTTAACATTTTTTAGGTATTTACATTCAAACACGATGCTCTATATCAGGAATGCTGCTACTAAACTGCTCTTTTATTCACTCTATCAGAAAGTTAGGCACTGTACATGCATTAAAACTTATGCCATTTAAAAATAATGACTCAGCTATAGAAAACAGCAGCACAAAGATCAACAAATTCAAATAGGTTTTTAGGTAACCTCCGGCTGACCCCTTGGCTTGCATATAGAATTCAGGTGCTTCGTCTCAAGAGCGTGGTCCTGAACCGACATCTCTTTGACTGCTATCTTGATGTTGCATCTATGAGGGTCCTTACTGAAATTAGTATATCCAAATGTCTGATATCACATCAACAGCTGAATGCTTGAATTAGTGTCTTTTTTTTTTTCCCATGTAAATTGTAGTTCTGTAGCGACATTCAATCATCCCAAACAAACTCTCAAATATACATTGATCTAAAGCATACTCAACTCACACTGAAGTCAAAGAACTTCACATTCTCAAGCAAAGTACTCAGTTCTTGCCTAATAAGATTTCCACTGGTATTGTCATATATATAATAACAACGTCTAAATTATGCACTATAAGAACATTCTAAGTACATGAACTGATAGATGACTGGGGCGGGAATAGCAGGTAACTATCATTGTCTGAAGTTCAGCTTTGTCTATTTGTATAGCTATCACAATTATTAATAGTGATTAGCATTACAATAATAAGTTCAGGTTCGAAGCTATTGCCATCCATGCAAAGATGAGGTCACTGACTTAGTAAATTAGTCTGAGTAGCAAATACAAGAAATCCATAATGGACCACTTTGCCTTTGCTCCTCACAAATCTGCCACAGCTCAAGAGCACATCAGCTTCTGTGGGAGTGCAGAACCAGCCACTCCACGGTGCTAGACCTTCAGCTGCATACCCTTTCTCACCTTCGCTTAACTGAGAAGATATAGAAAATTATAAATGTGTGGAATATGTTTATGAATAGACATCTCCATCATATTGTTTATGAGGTAAAAAAATAAAATAAAATAACAACAACAACAACAAAAAGAGTATTGTCTACAAAGAGGTTTTGGTTTTCTTTTTAATAAAACACAGACATATGTTAGCCAGATAAAATCTGTGCAGTAGATGAAGGTTGGCATACATTTCCCTCATCTCCTACCTTAACTATTTGTCTCCTTTATCAACACATGTGTCACAAGATTCACCATGAGAAGATAACTGGAGTGGGACACAAAATTAATATTTGGAATAAAATTTTCCATCTATCTATGTGAAAGCAGAAATCTACACAGAAAGTTTCTCAAATGCGTATTTCTCCTCGTGAAGGAAGGTGATTTATATAGATTATTTCTTCTTGATAATAAATGTAATACCTCTGCCTGTTAAAAATATATATATATATTTCTATTCTGCATGCATTGAATACATAACAAACACAAATAGACTTCCATTACATCTGTCAAAAATGACCATTCAGTACCATTCCCTTTTATTTCCATTACACAATTTCCTCTTTCTGATGAGGTTATCTGCCCAGTTTTCCTGTCATACCTGGGCTTGCACTGATTCTGTGGACCACCAACGCAAAATATTCCCCTTATAAAGAATTGAGATATCTGTGTAGATGGGGTATTGCTTTCTAAATAGGTCTCTTCCTTGGCGCCTTGATTTTTTTAGGCAGATTTGAATTTTAATATGCAGCATAAAAGATGACAGCTACACTTTAGACATTGCTAACTATTGGTTTTCTTTGATGAACTACATGAAATGAATTAGGGAGACTACCCCAGTACAGCCTGAAAATGACAAATTGTCTGGAAGATGTTAACTATCACACACACAGAAAAACACATTTGGATCTCTACTTCCAGACTGAAAAGTAACAGCTCCAAATATTAAATTTGAAGTAGAAAGTCAACAAAATGACTCCTTAAAAGTTCAAAAAAAAAAAAAAAGAGATCCTATCAGCTATCAGAATTAACAAGAATTCTTTTAAGCCGATAAAAATGCAATCATGAGCATCCTAATTTTTGTCTTTCAAAGAGATGCATTGTTTTAAGCTACAAGTAATAATTTCCTTTTTTTTTCCTTTCCAAATTTGTCATATATCTGTTTAAAAAGAAACTTACGCAAGATTATATTAGGCTTTGCCAAAGTAAAACAACTCGTTTCAATTTAACCATCAGAAATCAATGTAAAGGAGAGAAAAGCCGTTTATGATTTGTGTGCATATGTAAGATACATATTTTACAAATACATGTGCTCACGTTATATAAATACATGCAGACATTTAGTTCATATACAAATAATTCTGATTCTGATTGCTACAGATTTTTTCACCTATGAATTCTGTATAAACCACTTATTTCATGAAACAGAAAATAATTAGAATGTTTCTCTTACTTAAAAAAAATGAACTCAAAGTACCAACTTTGAGGATTTTTTTTATTAATCTTTAAATCAGTAATTGCCTCATGTGTCAGTTTGTGCTTGCCATATCTGTCTGCCAGCAAGAGACAGTGACCACTTACAGTGATTACAAATGTAGTATATATGTCACTTCTCCACAAGAGTTTGTTGGCAGCTTTGATCGACTTCTTTTTGATTACACCACAATCACCTCATTCCACTTTAGCTACTCTCACTCTCTCTGTCTCTCCAGGGGTTCAGATGTCATTGCTGTATACCTTAGCAGATGAATCAGTTTTCCTTCTGTTAAATCCTCTTCCTGGGAAGATGAATCTACTCATCGATTTTGACCAAAGACTTTTTTAAAATGGGTAGAACAGACTTCTGACCTTTCAAATGATCAGATTAAGGTGGTTATTTGCACGTTATTAAGTAATCAGGGAAAAAAATACATTAAGAAAGAGTTTAGTTCACAGGCTATTTTGCTCGCTTCTAAAAACTGTAGTGCACTGACAGCTAACCTAGATTCCATTTCTCCCTTTTCCTCTGAACCACAAGGGAAGCTAAAATGCATTTTCACATTGCATTTTGCCCAAAGGCTCTCAGTAAAATTTAATTTTCTTACTGCATTGATTTTTCCGTTATAAGTTGTAACAGTCTAATGATATCTCATAAGAATTTTTATTGTCGAGAAAAAGGGATGTGAATGATTTAGCAATAGTAACTCCAAGTGCTAGAGGATTTATTCTTATTTTTTAAGAATCTTTCATCTGTCTTTTTGATGGACAGTTGTTGAAAAAATCTATGTCATATTACCAGCCATCTGATGGCCTGAAGACAGTTTCTGTAGTCAGTTTCTTAATGGTAATACATGATCCAGTTTTCTCCAAAGCTCTTCCCTACTGTTAATTTCTAAAAATCAAAATATGCTTTCTAAATTTGGAGATGAATATCGTGCTTAAAAATTAATGGACCACATGAAAACAATGTAACTGAAGAAAAAAAAAAGGCATAACAGTTTCTGTCTTACAGGCTACATTACATTCACTGAAGGCTGACATCTTATCCTCATTACCCCAAATACTTCAAGTTTGTCATGTTTTTGCCCTATTTTGGACAAAGAATACATCAAAAGAATATGACACGTTCCCTGGGAAAGGAAAATTTGCAGGTTGACTCTTTCAAAACAACTGTATCATCACCAAAGCTATAGAAATCATGTCTGAAAATTCATAGTATGGTAGACTAGGCAACATAAAGGCAGTGCTGGAGCAAGTACAGCAGAGGTTTTGAAAGAGTCCCTGTCATCCATGGCTACAAGAAGTTAACTTACCTATTTCACTTTGTCAAGGATTAAATAGATAGTTAAACATACAGATAGAGGAAAAAAAAAAGAGTTCCAATTTGAAAAAAAAAAAGTACCAATTTACATTACATTATTAGGTTAAACAAATTTTAAAAACTAATGTCTGTTTTTCTTAGCAAATAGTAGTTTGATCAGTATCTTCCTCCAGCTTTTCTACAAACTCATAGTAGGCTGGAGAAGCAGGCAGATCTCACATCCAGTCATCTCATCTGGGTTCTAGAGAGGCACATCTGACTTTTTCTGAATCCTGGAAAATAAACTAAGCTCAAGAACATAGACATTACAGAAAAATAGGTACCCACTACAATTCCCTCAAAGTACCTAAGCAACTTTACAAACTCAGTCTGTTACTGGTTTTATTTTTTTTCCCCTTGAAAAGTTTTTTCTAAATCATTTTCATATAAAAAAAAAGCAGATTTTTTTTCATAATGTTAACATGCTTTTCTAAGAGTACACAATTTTCATCATAAATTTTTGACCAACGTCAATTATATACAATCTTCAATTGATTATATTGATAAATCATCAGTTCATCTAGGTTGAAAAAGACCTTTAAGATCTTCAAGTCCAAACATCAACCTGACCTCCTGAGTCCTTTCACTAGACCACGGCCATTGGTGCCATCTCCACACATCTCTTAAATACTTCCAGGAATAAGGGCTCCACCACTACCCTTAGCAGCCCGTTCCAATGCCTGAAATATGTTGCGTCTGGAATAAAAATTCCGTCAAGTGTGCTAAAACACTTTTTAAAACTGAATCTTAACTGAACTTCTGCACTTGTTGGCACTACCCACATTTACCTGTCATAAAAATAAATGAACCTAAATACCAAAAAAAAAAAAAAAAAAAAAAGGAGTTTCATGTAGCATTTTAAATTCTGTACGTTGTGACTATGATTTTAAACACAAGCAGTTATCATACAGTTACAGTAAATGTGATATCATAATTAGACCAAATATGTTCACTATCCTATGTTAAGAATGGGCATAACACAATTTCTTTATACTTCATGGGACTGACAAGTTTTATTTGTAAAAGAGAGCTAGATATGAGTATGACTTTATTATAGAAAATATTCATCAAGATTAGGTTCTTTATGGTTCAAATACTATGGAAATATGTCTGGTACAATAATTTAGAAGACGGATTTTGCATGCTTTCATGATCTGTGGATTCTTTTTTTTAGCCAGCATTTTCTCTCCTGCAAGATAGAACTGTACATCAATAGGCCTACTCTACCAGAGAAGCTGATGCTGACATTCCAGACTCTTTATTTCTAAAGCTGCTGGACTGTTAGTCTCTTTCTAAATAGTGGGCAACCCACTACATGGTTGGGAGTGGGGGTGGAGTGGGGTGTGGAATCAACCTTTGCTAGTCGGTACCTTTTTAAGTGTACAAATCAACCCTATATCTACAAAACAGCACTTTAAATTCAGCTGAAATCATTTTTTTGTATTTCTTCCCCTGATGAGATTTAGATGCAGAACGGACTTTATGCTAATAACAGGCATCCTGAGATAGTAGGGAATGTCAATCTTCTCCCCTCCTCCTGAATCTGGCTTGTAAAACTTAAGCAAATCAGAGCATTAACGCCTAACACAAGGGAAGAATACCTGTCAACACAGTCACACTACTAGCAGTAACACTAAAACAAAGCAGTTACAGAGCAACACTCTTGCTTCCTCAATTCTCCCATCAGTATCCAGGAAGTTAGTTCTTCTCAAATGAGAGATTATCTCAGAACATCCATACTCTCTGTAACCAAAGGCCAGACTGAGGTCGTCAGTCAGACCCTTTAATATTCAGTATTTTCCATTCTTCTGAAACCTGTCAATACCAATGTAAATAAATAAATAAAAATAGATAGTCTGGGGTAACAATATAAATAATCAGTCTGGGGTCTCTCAGTTTTGTCATAATGCTGGCAATGAGAAACAAGTTTGAGATTTGAAATTGTTTAAACACATTCATCTCAGTAGAGATCACATGGCAGGTTACAATCCTTAAACTTCAGAAGAGATATCAACCTCATTCTGTGCACATAGCACAGTTAAGGGCAGGCATGATACAGTCTGATCAAGAAACTGCACTAGTAAATGCATGTTTCTGGGATGCACAAGGTGGTGACATACATTTCTTTTCAAACTGAGAAGTTAGGGGAAAAAAGCAAAACAGAAAAGAAAAAAAAATACACAAACAAAAAAATTAGCTGCCACAGAACTGAATTAAAATACAGAAGTAAAGAATACATTTATTGAGAGGTTATTTTTACGTGCCTATAAGGACAAATGCTACAGAGCAAAACGTACAACATGAATCTGCCTTATACAGCAAAACATACTAATAAGTATAAACAGAATTTGGGTTAAGATCACATCATGTAATTAGTTTTTACAAAATGTTCTGTTGCACGTGAGAAAATTATAGTTTGAAGAACACAGAATGTTTATCTTGTAAATATCTAATTTGATGCTATAGAATTTCAAATGGTCAGATAAGCCTAGTCTAATTTATAGCTCAGGACATGGAGAGATACATATCACTATTACATAGTAGTAATAGCAACTATTATGGGCATACAATGGGCATACTGGACAAACAATATTAGTTATCAAAGTACTATTATTTATGTATTATAAGTATTAATAGTATTATAAGTATTAATAATACTAATACTATATAAATATTTGTGTTAAAGTATACTGCACTATAGAAGAATTGCAAAGCAGCTAATAAAGATATGTACACAAAGGGATGTGTACATTCAGTCTATCCTCTGAAAAAGCCATCTGACAGCTACAGCATATGGAGGATTAAAAAAAAAAAAAGAAAAATTTAAAGGTGATTGTATCTATGCAAAGTGACCTTAAATTCTAATTCAATAAAATAATTTTTAAAATACACCTTTAATTAACTAATTTCAGAGACGATAAAATTAGGGTCTTACAACAAAAGCTGATTGTATTGGGTGTGTCTATCATTGAAAAATCAGAATTAGAATTCTGCTATATTCATACACAGAAGTGTAGTCCTATTTCTTTAAGTGCTTTAAAATGTTTAAGACAGTATAAAATTGCTGTAATCACACCTGAAAATGCTGAAAACAGAAATATCTAATGGGGTTTTACTAGGGTCATCTGTATTCCACTGTTTTTATTATTATTATTATTTATATAAAAAATCTAGATTGATATATATATATATATGTATTTGGTAATATAAAATTCAGGGACAACTGCATACTTAGCAAGTAATAAGTCAAGTTTAAATGAATTATGATTTTCTCTGTATCTAGGTTGACAAGTAGAGACTGACTTTTAATGCTAACTAATGTCAAGCAATAAAAGCTGAAAATAAAAAATAATAAACATGATCATTTTATGAACAGATTTGTAACAAAATAAGCAAGGTAACAAGAAAGAAAGGAGGGAGGGAGAGAGGGAGGGAGAGAAGAAGGGAGGGAGATGCTGAATATCTGATATTAAATATGTCAGAGCCAGATCAAAAAACAATTTAAAAACCCTCAGAATTCCAGGCTACAGATGAGTCGTGTTGCAAATTCATCTGTTATGCTCTTCTTTGAATATTGTATGAACTTTTCATCACAAAAGTAAAAAAATAAAATAAAAAATTCTCACAATCATTCCAGAAAATGTAATTAAAATTAGTCTGATTTTATAGGTGAGAGTTTGGAATAAATATGAAAAATAATTTCGTATTTATTCCAAGCACTCAGCTATAAAATCAAACAAATGAAAATCCTTATATATTTGTGTAAGAATAAGAACACGATCTAGCACACCAAATTTAACAGCTTAACTTAAGAAACAGAAGGTGGAAAAAAACAAACAAAAAAACCTACTATGAATAAGAGCAAATTATTCAATTTAAATGAAGAGTATAACCTATACAGGTTAAAAACATATATACAAATTTATATAAATATATAAAAAGTATAACCTATAAAGGTTATTAACCTATAAACAAAAACTCCTGGGCAGTTTCTTCTTCTTCACTGGCCAACACAAGCATGGAGTGGCCTTTTGCTTGCTACCTTTCTTACTCAATAATTAAGTTTATATGAAGATTTGACGACCTCTTGCTTCACTCTGAGTATGTTCTTTTCCATGTCAGGAGGAACAGATAAAAACTGAAGCCAGTTAGAGGTACATCTTTACATGTATCTTCATGTTACCACATTGCCTCTTACAAACCTCCAGAATTTAGGGCATTGGGCTCCACCTCAGGCACATACGGGTTTGCTTACCAAATCACTCATACCTTGTTTAACCAGTTTGCATAGCCTGTTTACTTTTTTTTGGAAATCTCTATTTTGGGATATAAAGTAATAGTATTCAAGCAACAGAAGTTACAGGCAACAAGAGGTTTCATATATACCTTACATATAGTGTTTTTAAAACTTTGATCTTCTGTTCCAGTACTCATAAAGAGTTGCCAAATTATATTATCGTACAAATTACAGAATCCTTTAGCTGTTCCTAAGGACCTCAATTCTTCTGTACCAGGAAAAAAAGATGGAGCTAGAAATATAGATGAGAAAATATTTACATAATAAAATGTACTTTTTACATCATAAAAATATATTTCACTGGTTTTCTTTGTAAGCCAACATCAAGAACCTGAACTAATTACATACTTGAAGGGGTTTGTCACTATATGCAGCTGAAGGCAGTGGTAGTTGCCTGTTTGCATGTGTGTTAACTGCTCTCCCATATATACAGGTGCACACATACAACTTCAGGATTCACTTCTTTTTGGTAGATCTCATTCTTTTTTTTTTTTTTATAGTGCAGATATGTGCCTTTTTTTTTCCCTGCTTATTCTTTTTAACTTAGTTTAACAATTTCTCTTCTGCTAGCAAACACATTCTTGATTTTTTTTTCTAAATTTCTACATACACATGAATAAATGCGTAAAATAAATCCAAAAATGCTCTACAAAAAATCCATATCCGTGGCACATAAAGAGATTCCATTTAATTCTTCACTTTAGAAGAATAATACTTTATAACTGAAAATAACAAAACACATAGTTTGTTACATATGATGGCATTCCCTTTGATGAAAGGAGTAGCATGAACCTACCATGAGGAACTCTAAAGTTGCAACTCTTTTATTCTCAGCACTTTGACCAGGAATCAATACCATAGTTGAGGGTCATTAAGTCAAAAGTGATCTCAGATGTCATTTTCAACTGAAGTGTATTAACAGCATTATTTTTTGGCTCTTATTTTAGCAGTTAAATTCTGCTCGTGAATACCAGACTCATTCTCTTAAACAAAAAAAAAAATACACAACACAAATCAAAGCACTATTTTGTTCCAGTGAATTTGTGTTACCTACTTCCCTCTTCCCCCCACTTAAAAAAAAAAAAAAGCCATTAAAAATTTCTTCTTTTACAAACAGACAATAGTTATCAGTAATACTGTGCATTGCATTACCTCCTATGAACTTTTTTTTCTTTTTTGGCTGTATCAGCAACTTTAAATATAAGCAAAATCAGAGAATATTTTAATACTTAATGAATAATTATTATAAACTGGTGTTTTTCTCAAACCATTTGATGCCCAATTGAAGTTCGTTAACAGTATAAGTTGAATAAATGGCTCTGAGCCTGACCGATTCAAATGATTCCAGCAGTGAATGGAAGACATCATAATACTAGAAAGTCACACCGCTGACATGTTTTTTCATCTAACAAGGCATCAGAAATGCTCCACCAACTCAAAAGTCTTGGTAAGTACAGGTAAGTTTGGAATTAAATAGTTTAGTGACCATATACTGAAAGATAAACATTATTTTGAAAAACACTTCTGACATCACCAACTCAGAAGTAACCTACTTGCTTACTTTACCATTTGCACTTCAAGAGGTAAATATATAAAGATTTTACTTCTACACTGTCAAGAAAAAGAAAAAGAAAAAAAAATGCATAGATTTCTCTTTCAATGTCTAAGAACAGCTTGGTTTAATTACTTAAATAATATTGTTTTTCATCATTTATAATGCAAACCATATGTCAACCTCTACGGAGGAAAAAAAATACTAATCTAATCATGTTCTCCAGTTCTCATCATATATTTTTCAAAATGTATACTTGAAAATTAGCATAGGATCTTCAGCTGAAACTAAAATCTTAATTAACACTTTAATTCCAGTACAGAATCTCTCTTAAACTAGGAGCAAACCTAACTTACACTGCTAACTATAAATTAATGGGTAAAAGTTTAATACTTGGAATATGTCAATGATTCTTCCAAGATCAATAAAAACTTTTCTTAAACAAGGCATTTTGACAGGAGAATTTGAAAATAGGCAATACACATGTAAATAAATACCCATCACAGAAAGAGAGGTAATGGAACAAAAAGCAACAACAAAAGCTGAACACTACTGAAGCCAGGGATAGAAGAATGGGGGTTTGCTTAATCATATTAATGATTTCTAAATAAAACAATTGTAATTATTAAAGCCAGGAATGAAAGAATGGGGGCTTGCTTAATCTCTTTAAAATAGATATTGCTGAGTGTCTTTGCTTACTACTGTGCAAATTAACCGAAACAAGGAGTCTCGGGGCCCCTCACAGAAGATATTTCCTGACAAAAATGGGGAACCTGTCTCAAAAACCAGCTGAGACTGACCTTGTGGTTTGGACAAGAGCCAAGGAGCAGCTGAGTCTGTACAAAAGCAGGGGGTCAACCAGTGGTGATGAAGAGGAGTTATCGGACTTCATCCCCACGACCCCCCGATGACCACCACCAGAAGGCACTGCATAGGCACAGATGGGAGGAGTTTATGGAAATGACTTCTTGGAGCTAATTTTAATAAAAAGCGGGGATAGGTTATTAATATGTATAGGCGTATTGGGAAACTTCATGAATATGTAACTTTTTACTGCATATAACCAAAGCAAGTTGCTGTGTTAAGGTGCGCATGCCTTTGGGAGCTATCCCGCATGTGCCCGGCGCCAAAATAAACCACATACCTACTTTATAACTTATTTGCTTTGAGCTACAGAGTTCTTCCATGAATCACTACCTTATTCAAAGAGGGGAAAAAACACCACCAACAAAAAAAAAAAAGTACAATATTTATCTTTAAAGCTGTTGTTTTGAGTTCTGCATTACTTTCAGGTACTTTTCCTCAGAAATTGCATGTGCTTGGAGCTTGAACTTGGAGCTTTACTATAAGATTGTGTTGCATTTGAAGGTTTTATAGTCATAATAACCTGAGACACAGAAGGTCTAAAACTCCTGTGTAGAGTCTTACTAAATAAGTGATGTATCTTGAATAAAGCTTGACTTCCACGTCTGCAATATTCTTACCAGGACTTTGGTGTCCTACAGGAAGGACTAGCAATCTAAAAAGGATCTGTATTTTAAATAGAATTGCAAATCAACTGAATTGCTCTGACAGTGGCCCATGACCATGCAACAAGTATTCACCCATAAATAATGAATAAATGTTTCCATTAAAATAAGTGGTGTTTAAAAACATTTAATCTATTTTGACAACAAAAAGAAAAGTTATTTCTTAGTCTCTGTAACCATCACTAGTGTATTTTCTGTAATCTAACATACAATCGTTCAAGAATTTTCATCAGCAGCATTAGGGACTTGGACCTCATTTCTCCTGAGTACAATGCCCAAAGTCTCCTCAGATCATGCTGCTTTCATGCTGTCTCTACATTTGAAGAACAGATGAAGTGCTTTATGACAGAGATTCAGGAACTACAAAAACTGACGTATTCCTACCTACCAGTATACCTGAAAAAATTTTACTTTTCTCCTCAAGTCATATTTCTGGGCAGAAAACTGGGACTAGAGAACCAGTTCTTAAGTCAGTTACGTATCACAGAAATTAAGTTTGTAAGAGAAACTGCTATCCTATTCAAATACTGTAAGAGGCTCTGGTAGCAATTTCCATAATTAAGGTTATCCTCTTTTTATGGCCATCCTAAAACTGAGCCGATGAGACAGTCTGCTTAAGGAAGACTTTATTCCCTCTCAGTAGTAGCTTCTGTCATTTGCTGTTAATCCTCCTTGGTGACTTTGCAAGCTGAAGAGAATGATTTAACATATATATTAGCACATCTAAAATCCAATTCCTTTGCCAATAAGCCACTTCAGATGCATATTCCATTAATACTTACACTAAGTTTGTATGGCTTTACATTCATATTTTCTTATTTTAAAAGAACAGATTTTTCCCATTTCTGTGTTTTCTCCTGCTCTTCCCTGAAAGCAGTGAATGGATTAGATAAAGATCCAGACTTAAAAATATCCATGTAGGTATTCATTATTATTCACTATTACTCATTGTTTCATTACTTTTTTTTGATTCTCCCCTAGTATGGTATTTAAGAGTTCAGATTATTTTCATGTAGCATTTTATCTAGTACCAAAACAATAATACTTGAATGCAGTCTGGACAGAATATATGAAAGCTTTTTTATACATCCTGTTTCCACTCTGGTCCAGTTCACAGTTTCCTTGCTCTGCACTTCTGAAAATTTTCAGACAATAAACATATATTTAAAAGAAAAAATAAATAAATAAAGCAATATTTTATGGCACTTTCATAATAGTTACAAATTTCCAGGTGCATGGATTACACAGTTCCTAAACAAGAAAACCGGGATCTTTGGTTCTTGAGCTATAATAAATCTTGCACTAGTTCAATTTTGCTGCTGAATACACATGCAAACCTTTGAGAACATGCATACATCTTAAGGTACCGATATAGAACTCTATGGTAGCTGATAGAACTCTATGGTAGCTGATAGAAGTATTTGCTCATAAAAATATTTTACATTAAAATATTTTTCTTATTTTTCAGATAATTTTAAATGAACTAAGTAGTGACATCTTGATTTTCCATCATAAACCAGAAATATATAAATACATAAAAATATCAAATTTTCAATATTCAAGACATCAAATAAAGATAACACATTATTGCACTGTACTGCAAGTGCGGACTATTATATGTCCTACAGCACTACAGGTCAAAGATAGAAGTCCACATAATTATGAATGTTTATATAAGAGTACATATCTACAGTAAACTTTTGCATATTTTTGCTTAATTAATTCAGCAACATGAAAAGTCTTTCTTCCTGAGACAACTTAGTTAAATAACTAAGTCTGTATTAGTGAGCCAAACAACAGGATTTGGAGTAATCCAAGTTGTTGCTAGCAAACAAAAGAGTCTGCAATTTACAACATACCTATCACCATCATTAAAAATAAATAAATAAATACTATTTTTGAATATTTTGAATTTCTATTTCTTGCAATAGGTAATAGATTTTGCTATTAATGTTTATTGACTTGCCTTGAAACATGCATACTCTTGTGATAAAGACAGAAAACACTCAAACTGTGTTAACTTTGACTGACAGTTTACATATTCTAGCTGATGATGAACTTGTGTAAAACAAGCACATGAAAAAGTATTCTTGCTAGAAATGCATTAACAACGCCATCTGGTCCCAGCTTTCCTATTATTATCATGGATGTTAGTATTTTGTAATTTTCATGTTTGCATGCACTATAGTAACTTATGACCTGCATAGTGCTTTTTCTTATTTTATATATCATCAGGGCTTGCCACAGCAACTATTTGATTAATATAACACAAATTTGTCAATACTGTTAATTCACAACACTTCTTGAAATCTTTCCAATTATTACATAACAGAAAAAAAAAAAAAGAAAAAAAAAGAAAAACAAAACAAACAAGCGTACTATGTATCAGTCTTTTCTAGAAAGCATACATATTAAAAAAAAAAAAAAAGTTAGCTTTCTCCAAGCAAAAGATAACTAAGAAACACCACAATAACATAAAATTAAAATGATTAGTACTTAAAATAATTTAGAATACTTAAAATAAATGTTCAGTTTAGAACATGCATCACTGGAATTACAGAAATTAACTCTGTTATTTCAGTAATTCTAACACTCTAATGATGACACCATTGTTTTCAAACACTGTCCTGAAACTGGGCAGCAAGGACAATTATATTTCACTGTAAAAGAGTTTCTCTGAAATGGACACATAGTTGAAGTAACACTCCAATATAATATCTTGGGGAAAAGTACTCTGTTTCTTTTCCATTAGGTTACTCGTGGTGTGTATGAGAATAACTTTCTTTTTCTATGAAGTTTTGTGGATAAAAATTGCTTGTAACTACTGGAATACCACATCAATGTTCATGTTTATAATCACGAGTTTACCACACATCACAAAATCTGCAAGGGGATTAGAGGGCAAGCACTCCTGGAAATACACTATAGAAGAGGTGAGGCAAAGACTGGATGCTTCATCCAGAGCAGGTGGGGAGAATATCCTTTTCTCCAGGTTCCACTCCATTGCTTTCACTGTGAAATCTTTACTGATGAGAGGCACAAAGTGATGCTTGTTAGATGTAGCTTAACAGCTTAGCAGTTCCACACCATTCTACAGCAGATATGTCTGCTTCATAAAGATGCCCAATCAGGCACTAGCACCATACCTGTTTTTTCATTTACAACTGAAAATTCATAGTCATTCCTCTGTGATCAAGTAAAGGGCTGTGGGATTAAAAGAGATGCATTTTGGAGTTTGGGAAAATATAATCCAATTAACACTTCAGCTCTTGTTCCATTAATGTGTGAACACATCTGTCACACTTGAAACATGGGATTTTTTTCTTTCCTATAACAAGGAATATACACCTATAGAACTGTTTAAACACCTTGTTTTCAGATTTTACTACTTCTCATTCCTACAGGGCTTCATTGGCATAAAAATCAAATTTACGCTTATATACTATCTTCTATTTGGGCATATTAATAGGCAGATGTGTAAACAGAAATGAGTTTTACAAATGGGGAAAAATACATAAAAACCACTTCTGAATAAGGATACCGAGAGAAAGAGAGTTATGCTCACTTTAAACATTGGCTATGGAAAAATAATGCCCTTTCCTCCCAGCACCTAATTCTTTAACTTGTTGGCTCTTCTCAAGCTGCAAATCAAAGGACAAAGTTCAAGAGAAGAAAACTCTATGAGCCTCTCATTACCAACTGCAATCAATGGAAAGATAAACCAACTGACCAGGATAGCTACAAGTTCTTAGAAAAAAAAACCAAAGCCTAACTTAGTGACTAGATACTGCTTTCATAAAATGGTCATCATATTTCAAACCTTCCAGAGGGAAAAGACCTACATTCTCAGCCGGATCTCAGACTCATCATTTCATTCAGAAAATGATTCCACCAGAAATGTCACCTTGGATGATGGCACAAACTTGCCAAGGTACACATGAGTAGCCAGTGATCTCTTGAAGAGGAAATGGATACAGATTTTTAAATCATATATAGATTCTCTGCCTACTGTCTCACAAGGGAAACTTACAGAGTTTTGTCTTATAAAGATGGGTTGCAGAAAGGGATGGACCTGTGTGATGGACC
Source organism: Anser brachyrhynchus (assembly GCF_964034855.1). Lineage (NCBI taxonomy): Eukaryota > Metazoa > Chordata > Aves > Anseriformes > Anatidae > Anser > Anser brachyrhynchus. The sequence goes on from NC_137697.1 coordinate 27,991,955, forward strand.
CACTATTTAGACATAAAATTCTTGCAGAGTGTAGAGGTCATATAGCCCTCTTTTCTCATTTTAAGCCAAGTAGTATGCAAGCAGTACAGTTGTACTTCTTTCTGTCCTCAACGCATTCGCTGCTCATATAAGAAAAAGTTAAAATACCTTCTGATCTCTTGGACAGAACTCAGACATTCACCTTTTTTAAACCGGCAAAATAATGCTGTATGTTAGCTAGTGTTATTAAGACTGATTTCTTAATACAATATCATTGAATTCACAACTGTACTGTTTTCTACCTTAAGAAAGCATATAGATAAATACCACCAGGAATTATTGCTATCTGTAACTGACAAAGACATTCAAAAGGCACTAAGAAAAACTGTGTTGTAGAAGAAAATTAAGGTGTTGCTATACTTTGCAATAACTGTGGTGGTTTTACCTTGCTAGGCAGCTAAACTCCACCACAATCACTCTCTCACTCCCCCTTCTGAGAAGATGAGGGGAAGAAGAAAGGAACAACTCATGGGTTGAGATAAGGATAACTTAATTAAAGGGAAAAATAATTATTAAGAAAAAGTTATTATTAATTACACAATTTAAATAAAGAGAAAAAAAAAAAGACGTGTGGAAGTGCAGAGGAAAGAAATTACTCTCTGCTTCCCACAAACAAGCGATGCTTGACCACGTCCTTGAAGCAGGGCCTAAACGCATGTAGCCGGTGTTCAGGAGGACAGATGTTTTCACAACGAGAGCCCACCCCTCCCCTCTTCTTCCTTTTTCCACCTTTTATTGCTGAGTGTGACATCACCTGGTATGGAGTATCCCTTTGGTTTGTTTAGGCCAGCTGCCCTGGTGATGTTCCTTTTTTGCCCACCTCCAGCCTGCTGACTGTGGGAGGGTTAGAGAGAGTCCTGATGTGGTGCCAATATTGCTCAGCAGCGGACACAACACTGGTGTGATACCAGTGCTGTTCTAGCTACAAGTGCAGCACTATATGGGCTGCTTCAGGGAAAGTTAACTCCATCCCAGCCAGAACCAGTACAATAACTTAAAATGTCCAATATGAATATTCAGTATAAATACAACAGACACATGATAATCACTAGATGTTCACACACGTACCAACAAATAAAACCAATAAAAGCTCACATTGCACCATAAAATAAGCTGAACTCATGCTCTATCCAGCACATCTTGCTCAGACACTTACAAGATGAAATATTCTCAGATCATTGTTAACATTATTTTAACAATGACCACATAGTAACTCTTTGGAAATTACCATATCTGCTTATGTGAGAACTAATGGTTAAAAATGTATTTTTAGTTGACAGTGAGATTTAGCTGCTACAGATAAGGAGAAAAGTTACTAGCAGTGAAAATCACTGTGAACATTCTTCTGAGAAGTAACCTTCTCAACTTAGTTCATTCCAAACACCACTAAAAACATATCTTAATTAAAAAAAAAAAAAAGACAAAAAAAGAATAGTGTATTCATTACTAGAATATTTGCAAAGCATTGAATTGTTTTACCTGTTCCTACAATGTCTCTTTATGTACAGGGCAAGAGAAAATCAATGTTCTCTCAAGTTAACAACATGGTCTTGCTCGCAACACATCACAAGACGTCACTATCATTATTATTATCATAATTATTAGACATCTTTATTATCTCTCAACTTTCATCTGAATCACAACTTTCATATGATGCAGGCATAAATGACAATGTATTATGTTACTGTACAACTTTTAGACGTAGTAAAAATTGCAACTTTGCTTAATTTATTTAATTTTTGTTTTGTTTCCCTAAGCTAATAAAATGTGGAAAACCAGAGAAACACTATAACAGATGTTAAAGTTTGCATGAGCTGGGATATCCTGCTGGGATAGAATATTGCTTGAGGTCATATAAATTAACAAAATTAGATAAAATTATATAGATTAAGTTTTTCTTTGATCCTTTTTTCTGCCTATTAAATTGCTCTATTCTTTGTAGTTATTACAATAACTTTTGAAGATCATTTCATCTTCTGTTTATGGACATTGTTTCTGGGTCAAAAACTGGATCTATTCTCCCTCCATTCTAAAACCTTGGTAGATATGTTACATATAGAGATCTCCACCTGTAAGAGTCGTCTCTCATCTATCCTATCCCCAATACCCTTTATCGAGCAGAACACTTACAATGTCTTTTGCAACGATCTTTTAATGAACATAATATCCAAATAACTACAGCAAGTACATATTCATGTATCTTAAACTTTTTGTCTAAAGCTAATTATGTCAAAAATTAAATCCTAACAGTACTGTTACCATAAGATTTATCACATCAGCTCTGCTTACAGTCCAAAATCAATATCCCTGACCTCAGAAGAAAACATTATTGCCAGTAATCTTTACTGGTTGCATAATGGTCAAGATGTCAATAATACAGAAACAGAAAACACACCTCACCTCAGCATAACTATATTACACAAATCCCTAAGTCCATCTTTCCTTTCCAAGAAATAGAAAAAGGTGACCTATCAAAGCAGCAAATAACAATAATAATAAAAATATTATTCAGCTATTTTCAAGTTTTGCAGTGCTGTGGTACCTTCTCTCAGAGGCACCAACAGTAAAATACACAAGTTGATTCTGTGGCTTGAGTATAGTTAGTAGCATAAGCTTTTGGACGTCATGAATCTCTGTATAACCTATGAATAATGGAATAAAATAAGCAAATAAACAAAAACAAACAAACAAACAACAAAAAAAATATAAGCTAGTTTCAGAATATGAAGGCAAGGATAATGTCATTTCAGATGCACACACAGATGCATTTATGCATGAGCACCCTTTCCTGATTTCCAGGAAGTCTCCAAGATATAATTAATCAAATTATGCTGATAGTTAAACAAATATGTTGATAAAGTGAGGAGCTCTATTAAATTCATGTATTATTAGCAAGACACACACACACACAAAAATCCTTATCTTCAGAAAGGGAAAAGAGGAACAACAAAGTTCTAGATAAAACATCAAAATATGGATATGAACAATTCATGTGCAATTTTGTCTGTTCTTGGTTTTCTGAAATACCTATGTAGGTATCAGTTAATTCTTCATGCCTCACCCCACATTAGGAAACATCTGCTATTTGCATAACCTGGAGAACTATCTCAATTTCATCAGTTCTAGAAAAAGGGAATTGGTAAGAACGCCTATCATACCCTACATAAGAGTCCCACAAATTCTTATCTATGTAAAAATTATCCTCATAATATGTGAGAAGGAATAGAAAGCCCAGATATGAGCTGACTTCAAAATACTTAATCCATGTTCCAGTCTTCTGCAAAAAAGACTATGAAAGCAGGGAACATGAGGAACCTAGGGAAAATGAGAAAAGCTGGCCTCCATAAGGAACAAAGGTGATCCTGAGCACAAATAAGTTTGGATACTTTCTAATTTACGATCCTATATTCAATCAATAACAATGATTTATAATTCAATAATTTCATCCAGAGACTTCCTTTCCACACCTATAGAAACCTGTGAAAATCTACAGCTGATAACGAAAAATGGGTGCTGCACACAGTGCAAGTTGCTACTGTTGTGCCTGATATAAATTTCAGGTTTCTATAACAAACCTAGAACAGAAAACAGAATCTACAGGGGATGCTCAAAGGGAAGAGAATGTGAAATAAAAGAAATATTGCATAAGAGAAATGTTGCATTCTTATTCGGTTGGCAGAACACCATAACATATGAAATCCATGATGAATGATTTTATTCTAGAATAGTTTTTAGTATAGATTGCACAGAAAAAAAAAAAAAAAAGAAAAAAAGAAAGAAAAAAAACCCACAAACTTCATTACCACTTCATTCCATTCAATGGCATCCTGTAAGGAACATGATTTATGCATTTCTTGCAATTTCATTAAAATAACTAATTGAAAACATACTATAAATGAACGCTATTGGAAGAAAACAATTTGGCCCTACTTCCAAACTATTTCTCTTTTCTTCCAAATAAAACCTATTATATACTGCTGACAAAATCTCAATAAATACATAAATTTTGCAGAAGACCACAGCATGGATAAAGGGAGAATGACTAACAGTATTTGGTTACCCATGCTTGGTGACCTATGTACCTTTTGTTGAAGCTCTGCAGTCTGTATGCTTCCTAGCTGAGGCATTGACAAAACAATCTCCAGCCTTTCGAGATGATCTTAGCTTCACAGGACACCATTTCACAGAGAGAGAAAGATTCACATCAATGATATGGCCCACTTCAAAGCTTGTAAAACTTATTAAAAAAATAAAAAAAAGCCAATGTATTTGTGCAGCTTTTCAAGCCTAGCATTCATAAAAAAAATGGAAAACTATAATTAAGATGTGTGAAAGAGCCATTTATATGAAGAATGATCAAGTTCAAAGAATAATTGTGCTTAAAACTGCAGAAGTCAATAAGTTATCTAAAGAACAGGTTTTTTGTTGTTTCGATTTGTCCCAAAAGTACTCCAATTGGCATATTAATAATGCTGACCCAATTCTACCAAAGTCTAATTTGAAATTACTGGTATGCTTTGCTGGGCAGACTTCCTTTTGTGAAGGAATACTTGCAGTTAAACAACTTTTCATGATGAGTATGTACACTGGGAACACAAATCATGTTACAGGCTATGTGTAGTATATTATTAGAAATTCACTTATATTATTTATCTGTTAAAAAATAATAAAAAAAAGCTAATTAAATTTCCTCTAAAGAGGAATTTGTGTATATTCATCAAATATTTCTACTAGCACATGTAGAACACTTCATTAATAATGATTTAATGTTGATCAAGCCCTTCCCAGCACATTCTTCCCACTACAGGAATGTTACAGATCTCAAATCATGCTTCAAGTTTGAATTCTTTAGTATGAACTCTAATGTCCTAGTTATACTGACAGTTAAAGAGTTGGTTTGTACTTTTTCAAATGCATGATAACATTTTCCTGTTATGGTCAAAATCCACAATAACGAGCAGAAAGAGGAAAAAAAAAAAATTACTTCCTTACTTTCCTTCATAGCAAAATCTAGATGAAGAAAAATATTTCATGATACTATAATGATTTCTATGAAGATGGTGTTCCTTATTGTTTTCTATCTCTCTTAAGAGGCCTGGGGATGCCCTCTGGCAACCTCACCGTTACAGTAAAGCAACAAAAAGGAAAGCAACTCATGTAGACATGGACAGCTCCCATGGATTCTCTTATTTGAACCCCTTCCATTTAGAACAGAAGTTACCATTTAGCTTTTCCTAACACCATATCACAGCACCTTCCTTTCAGTGTTAAAGAAAATTTTAAGACTGAGTCAACATATTTTTTCTGTCGTTTTTAAGCAAAGTGAAACTTGATGTGATAGATAGTTTTATGTTCTACCCTAATGGACAGCAATTCAGATACATTGTTTTGTTATTGCCAGAAATTTTATAGCCACTCATCATTGCTCTCCCTTACACATATGTGCAAGTATTGATAGTATGTTGTACTTCATCAGAAATTGAATACAGAAACAGAATTTAAAGTTAATATGAAGTAATGTTTTGGAGTGGATTTTAAAAAAATGTTGTATAAATGTCCTTATATAACTTCTTTTTGAACATCATAAATTTTTAGATTTGAAATTATTATGGTATGTTAGATCCAGTTATAATGTGGAAGGCTGCTTCTTTGCTAAAGACAGAAGAAAACCACTGTGGACTAAAAGAGAACAGAGGAGAATACAGGGCAGAACATGATTTCCTTTACTACTTTAGAAACTGTTCTGTGTACTACAGGGCCTGCGAAGACTGTACGTCTTGTAACACAAGGAAGGATACATTTTAAGAGTGTGAGAAAGAGAATGCATCAAAGCTAAAGCAAAGTTACTTTGGCTTACACACTCCCACGCTGACTGTTAAACTGCTGCATGAGTCCAAAAATTACTTACCTTCCAAACTAGAGTATATGCAATTGTTCTTACGCTGTTACTTCTGCTGCAGTAACCAGAATTACAGCTCCCGAAAGACTGTCTGGTGTACACTTCCAACTTGCTGCCACCAGAGGACCTTTATTCAGGTTGCTCACCTTAAATCAATCATCATAAAGCAATTGTTCTGTCACATTAAGAAGCTCACCAGACAGGAGGTTTCTTGGGCACTCTGGAAATATGAGTTTACCTTATTCACACAGTTTCAGTAATAACCAGAACAGCTAAATAGTCCCACATCCCATTAAACCACAAGTCATCATATTTACAGACTAGGCAATAACCATTGCTGAAGCAGTTTCCTCTCCAACACATCTTTACACTGTGAACAAAAAGCATAAGCATTTAACATTATACCACTGGGAAGTGTTTGAAATGTTTTGCAAATGAGCTAGCTAATCTAAAACCAAATAAAGAGCCACACCTCGGAGGAAGAGTAATTTCTGGATGACCATCATATACAGTTCTCATTTTTTAAACTCAGGAACAGAGTACAGAGTACCATATGCACCAAAATGTCCACTTTACTTTATGAAAGGCCTTCATGAAACATACTGAATACAGCTTAAACATGCATCCAGATTTTCACACCAAGAGGAGAATTAAGTATCGGAGTGACTGCTGTAGAGAACGCTTTTCTAGATCCAGTGTTTTGAGAAAACAGAGGACTATAATATGAATCTTTCTTTCAACTTGTAAGTACAGGAGTTCATGCTGTTTACAGCTGGAATAAATTTCACACAGTATTCATATAAAATGGGCCTTTTCATATTGCAAACAAACATGATGAAATCCCTTTCTCTAAATACATCTCTAAAACCTTAATTTTACATTTCAGCACAATGTAAGCGCACAATCCACAAAGTGTAATAGTCTTTTAAACAATTTTGAAAGTATTTAAATGCATGCCTGTATTCACAATAAATTTCAAACATATTATTAGTTTGACAAATTTTACATATCTTTTCTGTCTGCTGACAGAAATTTTGTAAAACCAATTTTATAAGCCAGATTCTGCAGTCTCCACTCAGTTAAAAACTTATTCAACTAGAGTGTAAGCTTATGCATTGACAAATACTCCAGTTTTTAGAAGTAATAACAAAGTGGACAGTAAAGAAAAAGAATGCACAAAATAAGATTTCTTGCACAATAGTTTTCAGTTAATATTATTTAATACAATAGAAACATAAATAAGACTATATCTGCAAATATTGACAACAAATGAAAAAAGATGCAGAATTCAATCCTCATACTGACCATACAAATAGTAATTTCTCAGCAGATTTCCACTTATTGCTAGTTTTTCTGTTACTGTTTTATACAGAAAATTATTAGAGAAGCTACTAGAACAGAAAAGCTGAAAACCAGGTATCTAAGACTGCTAAGAAAGCTAAAAAAGCCTTTCCATTATGCATTCATTTTGCCTAATCTAACATGCACGTTTCCTTCTCTTAATCTTTATTATTATGATGATCATTTAATTTCTGTTTAAGAATTAATTTATCCATGTCTACTGATTATTTCCTATCAAAATTTTAAATCCATCTGTTTGTTATTAAGTATTTTTCATAGCAATCAAATATTATGTCCACCCCTTGTGACCAATAGGGTCATCACTCTGTTATCACTGTAGCATAAAACTAGTTACTAATTTTATCATTTTCTATTAGGATTACATAGACAAATCAGTGAGGTGGAAAGTCTAGAAGAAGGGAAAGCACATAAAAACTCCTTAAGAAACTTCTAGTACTAATGAACTTCTAAAGTAAGTGTGGTAAAAAAAATCAGAAAACTTGTATACAACAAATATTTTGGTATTTTGAATTGAAAATATTTCCATAGGCTTTTTTTTTTTTAAAGTGCTGTGCTTGTTTCCTCCTCTCCTGCTGGTTTACCAAAAATACTTGTGTCTATTAATGAGGTGAAGAAAAGAAAAAGAAAAAAAAAAAAGGAAAAAAGTGCTTGCTTTTATTGAATACAGATACCACAATTCAATCCTAAATTACAGATCCTCTGCATAAATGCCACTGTTAAATTTATATTTGTTGCTAATGAGATTGTGCTGCTTATGTCTTCAAAATGATACTAAATCAATTGGACTCTAAGTATGTGGGCTTCTTCAGGTTTTCTGTTCTAATGCTAAGAAAAATTTGTACTGATGAAAAGTATCAGTAGCTTTTCCCAAAATGTTGAACTAGCCTGTTTTCCAGTTAAGCCAACGACATCTTAGTATTCCCAACTTGTTACAGTCCTTGGAACCTGTAGTTTCAAGTATTAGCATCCATACGCATAAAAGCTATGAATGCTGCACAACTTCATAAAATAAAGACATGCAAACCAAGCTAATTAAGATGTCTATGTATGATTTTAACCATATCCATCATTTCAAAATAGTTTTTTTTTGCTGTCAATCATCATGCCTGCTTGTGTATTGGTCAGTTTCTTCAATAAGGCTATATATAACAAGAAATAAAGAGTTTACCATTGTTTTCCATCACAGTTTAACATCACAAAGTTTAATAGCATGCTTGTACACTGAGTGATTAATATTAAAAATAGACAATGACTTTATCAGCCATAAAGTAATGCAGATATGTTGGAGTTTCCTTGTAAGAATTCCTACAATATGCACGCATGAGAAGAATTAATCATACATTCCCTGCAGATTGCTTATATATTTCATCAGACCATTCTCTGATGTGAACAACAATTGCAAAAACACACTACTGCTGCATATGCAACTTTATTCTATCAGCTATAGGCTGTAACTCTCCTCACAGCAAGAGGTCTTTCCTGAAGTCCTCTGTCAATTCTTCTAAATCAGATTGACCTGATTTGACACTTTTCTATATCAACAATTATGATCAAGATCCTACATACATATATAATCAAATATAATGTGTACCAAACTTGACTGCCAGGATTTGATTCAGATCATTTCCCACAACAGCCAGGAATAATTACAGCAAAAGTGGAGTATATGCCAAATCATTTTTCGTACAGATACTGAAGTATTGCCAGGTGATATCCTAAATTTACAGAAAATTCAGAAAATAAATAATAAAGAGTATGCTCCAAAATAATAAAGCCATAAGTATGTTCTGATTCAACATAAATAAAAAATGTAGTTCATATCCGATTAGACAAATATATATTTTTCAACATTGTCAATATTGTAAAAATAAGTGTAAAAACACTTTATTAGGCACTCAGCATCACATGCTGCATATTTGAGGACCAGCTAGCGTAACACAAAGCTTAAGTTGATAAACTTCTCTGTATACTGTCTCAAAACAGTCCATACAATTTATCTGGATATATTATTTTAATGCTTTGCCCACAACGAGTACAACATAGCAATGAGCCATGTCAAATTGTTACCTTAAAAAAAAAAAAAAAACTATGCTTTTAGCTGAATGATAAATTCATAGCTCTGAAATAATAATGATAAGATTCCTTACTAAGCTAAGATCATCAGTGGCTTTTTTTTTTCTGTCATAAATGTTACTATAAATTACCCAAAGAGTACTGTGATGCAATACAAAAGTCACCCTGATTCACCACCTCAGAACTTGTAGCCTACGCTTGGTAATTATTCCTAGCTTTAAGTTATAAAAACAACCTTGAAGCAACTCTGAATGCTATCCTTCTGCTACTGCTGATTTTAGTTATAACTGCTTAAGTCACTTTAATTTCCTACGTAAAATTTGTCAGGTTAGTTTGACTACTGTAACATAAAAAAATTTCTTTATTTCACAAATAAAGGCATTTAATTTGACCCTAATAAACTTTCACTCCTGGTGACATTTACTTACTTTGATTGATTTTGAATTATACCTGAAAATGCAGCATTAATTTCACTTTGAGATGCTTAATAAAATGTGTTTTTAAACACGTTTAACTTCTTCTAATGACAGACTAGGTGAAAATTAAAATCATAATGCATTAGATATTAGATTCGTAATTAGAGTGCCCCATTTACTATTCTAGTGTACTGTAAAGTAACCCAAATTTGCCAAGAATTTTTAAAGAGATAAGTTTCTTTCATTGAAATTCAAATCCATATTGTCCTTACAATAGATACAATAACACATGAAGAATTCAAATCCAAGTCCATTTGGCAGGAATAGAAAAAAAAAATGCTGAAATGTTATTGATTCCTTCTGGTACATTCAAAAAAAAAAAAAACCTGACTCAACTATATTTTTACTGACATAACACAAAGGTTTTATTTAGGCACTAGCAAACATGAACAAATATTTACATTGACATACTTCTCATCCTTATTTTCTTTACCTAGGAAACAGTTAACCCCCAACTACTAATACTAGCTGTTTCCTGCAAGAGACACCGCAAATGTCAATAACGGGTCCACTGTCCCAAGAGAAATAATACCTAGAAAAGTTCTCCTCCCCAGATGAAGATATATTTAGTGCTAAATAACACCTAACAGTAGACACTTCATGACATACCTCTATTTGATCTTTGTACCTTCTGTCAGCCCTACTGCTCAGCTCAGTCCTACTGCTCTTGAGCCCCTTTCAAATGAGTTTACCCTTTGGTTTCACTTTTTTATTTTTTTTTGGTCATATATCAAAAAAAGCACCATTAGTACTTTCACAGATGTCCCGTAAAAGCACTTAAAAAGCAGTTCTGTTTCCTGGAACTGCAATACTCATTAGAAGAATAAAATAAAAAAGAAAAAAAAAAAAGGAAAAAAAAAAAAAGAAAAACACCATACATTCTATACATATAAAACTTCATGAAACAAGCTAACTTCAGAGATCTGGGCTAAAAACTAAAAAATGCTTACACCTGAAAGCACACAGTATTTATAGTCCTCTCACATTTCATCTTATACCAAATGCCCTGTCACCTGGCATTACTTAGTAGGTCACACAGTGCTTTAGACCCCTCCTGAGGATGTATCTCTTTGTCTAGGTTTTGTCTGTAACCTACCACATACCTGTACTCAGACTAAGGTAGACATTACACAATATTTAACATACTCGGTTTCTTGACACAAGCAATCACCTTCAATTATTATTTTTTTTTCTTCATAAAAGATGACCAAACCACTTTATGCACTTTTCCTACTGGGAACAGTTCAAGTTACTGTGGCCAAGTTCCTCTCTGACCAGACCAGAGCGATTTAAAAGCATAAAACACACATATATATACACACCTATATAAGTGTGTGTGTGTGTGTGTGCATACTCCTGTGTATATAAGCTAAGAAAAGGGTTGAGGAGCGGGAGAACAGAGGGACAGAAACCAAGCATGGAGCATTTACTTACTAATGCTGTCTGCTCGGACCTCTTTGGAAACCTGAAGGAGTCTCCACTTTCCCCTCCTGCCAGTCAGGCGACGGATTGTGCCCCTAGTCCACACAGGCCCAGAAGGAACTGCAAAGAAAGAGAAGCACATGCCACATCAGGCACTTCTGTTTTGGTGGGGTCCAGCGCCGGTGCCGCTCGTTTCTTGGGGGTATCCCGGCTTTCCGAGCAGACTCCTGCAAAAGAGTCATCCTTCCAAAAATTTTTTGTTTTTCCTACCAGTGGTGTTTTTTGGTTTGGTTGTTTTTTGTTATTTTTGTTGTTGCTAGGTTGTTTTGTTTGGTTGGTTGGTTGTTGTTGTTTTAAGACCTCCTGAGGCTTCCGCGCCCTAAAATTTCCTTGGGGGGGGGCTGGCGAAGGGGGGGATAGGGAAGATACCTGCAACTCTCTCCGATGAGGCCGGCAAAGAGAGACCGAGCGAGAGAGAGAGAGAGAGAGAGAGAGAAAGAGGAAAGAGGGAGGAGAGAGGGAGCGAGGAGGGGTGGGGAAGAGGGAGGAGGGGGCTGCGGGCGGGGCGGGGGGCGGCGGAGCGGCCACCTCCGGGGGCGCGGCAGCGGCCCCAGATCCGCGCCCGGCGCCGCCGGCTGCAGCGGCCCGGGGGGACGGCGAGGATCGGACCGGGAGGCGCGCTCCGCGCCGCGCCTTGTGCAGCCCCCTGCCGCTCCGCCCGCTCACCTGCATTTCCTTAACGAGCCACTTGATGGCTGGCAGCCGCGGCAGACCACGGCCCCGCCGCAACTTTGGCGGCCGCGGAGCCCCGCCGCTCGCGCGGAGATGGGGCTGGTGAGGTGTCGGGGTGCTGCGCCGGGCGGCTGCCCGCGGAACTTTCCGCCCAGCGGCACGGGCACGGGTACGGGCAGGGGCGGAGGGTACGGGGAGGGAGCGGCGGGGGCTGTGCCGGGCCCCGCGTGTGCGCGCCGCGTCCGCGCAGAGAGCCCGGGCACTGTGTGCGCTCCGCCGCCGCCTCCTCCCGGCGCCGCCTCCTCCCACCGCGCTCCCCGGCGTGTGCGAAAGGAGTGAGCGAGCTCCTCGCTATTAATAATAATAAGCCCTATCCCCACCTTCCCCCTCTCCCAGGGAAAACAATTAATAATGCATTAAAATAATGTACCTTTAAAGCCACTGGCTGGCAATAATAAAATAATAATATTACCACCACTTAAGAGATCGCTGCTGTGGATGTGGTGGTGAAGCACGTTTTCCTATCACACGCAAGTGTGAGCGCAAATTACCCTTCTGGTATTCATAAGTCCCTTTCCCCTGCCAGAGCAACTATCATCATCCCCATCAAAGAGAGTCTCTCTCTAAAGCTGAGTGGAGACACTGAATCCCCGGGTGGCTGGTGTGGCTGGACCGCAAGGAGGGCACACACACACACACACACACCCCTCCTTTCGCACCAAACCAATCTCACCGCTTCTCCTCCTCTTCCTTATATCCGTGGGTTAAGCATTGCGTTTGGCCCTTTTAGTGTTTTCCCTTCCGTTCTTCCCTTGACGATAGTTTGTGTATTTTAAATAAAGATTTCATTCTGCCAACCCGCAGGAAGCTTTTAACAAGATGCAGCTGAGCGTGTCGATATCTTATATCTTTTTACTGCTGCTCCGGCGTGTACATCAACTCCAAACTCATTTCTTTCCTTCTCCGCCTGATACTGTAGCATCTCAGAGAAGTCGGCGGCGGCAGCAGCAGCACAGCACTGCTCCCGGGGGGCACTTTTACTTTGCCCTCAAAGTATCTGCCAGCAATGAGAGGCGTCTGAATCCCCACCCCCCTTCGCTACAGCAAAATGCTGGGGTGTTCGATGTAAGATTTCCAGTTTCACTGATAACAGTACAGTCTGGGAGCAGACGGGGTGGGGGTGGGGATTTTCTTTCTGTTTAAAATACAATTCTGTGTGTGCGCTATTTATAATTAAGATTTTTCCAGAAATAGATCCCTTCGAGATTTAATTTACGAAGGTGTTTCTAACGCTGGTCAATACTGTCTTCCAAGAGGAACATTTGCAACCATTTGCCTCCCCACAACGATGCGCAAATGCTCTTCACAGACCTTAAACCGTTTATGAAAGACTAGAAAAGGGTGTTGTTTTCTTTTTTCTTTTCTTTTTTTTTTTTTTTGAGGGGGGGAGGGGAGCTGTTTGTTTGTTGGTTTTTGTTTTTTTTTTCTTTGTTTTCTTTTTACGTTTTACTTCATCTGCATTAAAATACAACTTTGCCGGTTACCTCCTATTCATTTCTATTTTTTAAGAGACGCTATTTTTTCTTTTCCCAGTGGGTTGTTTTGAACCAAGGTGATTCTTCCCGCGATACGCGTTTCCTAGCCCTTAGCTGCGCGGTTCCCGCTTGCTGGCCCCCTGCTCCTCCGCCACCGCTGAGCCGTAACCTCCTCTTCATGCCAAGGTTCAAGCACCAGCTTAAACCCAGAGAGGCACCGCACGGGCCTAAGGCTCTGCAAACGCTCAGCGCGGCCAGAGGCCCCTGCGGCTGCCAGAAGAAATCTCCTTCCCGGCCGTAGGGTGCTCAGCGGAGCGCTCCTCTCGCCCGCGGCAGAGCGCGCAGCCCGCGGAGCGCGAAGGACGACGTAGGGCGGCCGGGGGGCTCCGCGGCCCCGGCCGCAGCTGTCCGGGCTCGCCCCGTCGGCGCCGCACGGCAGCAGGTCAGGGGGAGCACCGTGCCTCCGCCCCGAAAAGGGGCTACGCAGGAGCTGCCCCTAGTAAACGTGACAGCGTGGTCAGCTCGCACGTAGTTTCAGCTACGGGGTTTACCCTACTAACGAAAACATTACCCTTAAATACAGGCGGTGGAGAGCTCCTGATACACCCGGCGTTGAGCATTGCCGGTTTGTCTTTAAGATTCGGCACAGCTAAATTTGACCTGTTTTGAAGCATGGAGATTTAGTGTTCAGAAAAATAAACTGAAAAATACAAAGAGAAAACTTCCCTCCCCACCCCCAAGAAAAAAAAAACAATCTTATTATATAAAAAAAAGGAGAGAAGATGTAAAATAAAAAAGGGGAAGTGAAGATTGCATCTATTGTAGAACACACCTTTATTAAGATACAATACAACACAGTGAGAGAGAAATATTTTATCCCAGGGGTGTTTTCTGCTTTGGCAGATTGCTTGTGTGTTGCTTTAATTTACAGCTAAATATGGCATCACTAATGTATTCTTTACTAATGTAAAACTTCTGATTTTATTTATATAGTAAAACACCGTCAAATGCAGTGGAAAATTAAATTGTTTTCCAACATTTAACACTTTGTATCAAATTGAAATTATATATCTTTCATTCCTATGTTCCTTTGATCTTCAGTCTCTTTTTTTTTTTTTTGACTTAGATTTTTCAGGACATGAATTCATGTCTTATTCCTACATTTCATTGCAAATTTCTTCACAAGAGTAAATTCTGCAGATTGTGATATATTTATTGATATATATATTACCTTTCAGAAGTACCAAAGTTTAATGCAATACAGTAAGTTCAGAGATCACTTCACCATTATTTATGTGCAGACCGAATGAAGCACCTATCCTGTATCCCAAGCATTACACTGTGCTGTTTTGATCTTGTGAAAGCTGGAATGCATTTAACATTATAAATTGTTATCAATGTGTTTGTGTGAGAGGAACTCTGAAAAAATCCGTGGGGATGAAAAATCACAAAGAAGTAAATGAGAAAAATAAAATATTCTAAACAATAATTTAAAAATAAAAAATAACTCCTTTTAGCACATAATCAATCAGTCAATCAATCTCCAAGCTTCAGTGTGTGATAGATCTTATCAGAAAGACCTGTCATGAAAAAAACTGAGCTGAACCTAGAACCAGTACTGTACCTATACATAAGCAATAGACCTACTGTTCAGACCTACTGAAAGGTGATTTCTCTATCTACTTTTTTAGATAAAGTAGTAAATATTCTGTTTTATACACCACCAGCACTTGTTTTTGGACATAATCTATTTCTTTTTCATAAGGTAGTAGTGAAGAATGACACTGAGGTTGGACATTTTAAAAATGAAGGTAGTACAAAGGAAAAGAAAAACTTAAGAAAATTGCAAACTTGACAATTTTTGCATGCAAAATGACATTTTACTTACACCTTTAGGTCTTTGTGGGTGTGTAGACTTTTTTTTTTTTTAACCAACTTCATTCCTCCTTCATTCCTTGTAGGGTGTTTTTTTTTTTTTTTTTTTTTTTTTTTTTGTGCAGCATCTCCAAAGGAAAGATGTAGCCATTTTGGTATGAGGCATATAAATAACCACAATGAACATACAGAGGTCAAAGCATCCAATCCCAAAGAAGAACAGAAGATATATGTGGAAGAACAGTCAAAGGTATCTTTTGTGAAACTACTCTTAAGTAGTTTTTCTAGGACAGAGTTTACCATCTCCTGCAAGGAACTGAGAAGATGACCCAGAAATCTGCAAACAGATGGAATTTAAAAAGGACAATTCCTGCAATTCCTGTTAAAAAAAAAAAAAAATGTGCCTACAGGCAGCTCTGAAACTGTGATGTCTTAGCATCATTAATCTGTGTGACGCAGCTCTATCAGCATAAGCTCCCCGTAGCTGTACCTTCCTTATTCATACTTGTTAGAGCTAAACACTTTATTATAAAGGAGGATGGAAAACATTCAAATGCACAATTACACAGTACCAGTATTAATGATATTCTTCCCCAATAAGCATATTTTAAAGCAGACAGGTGAAAGATGCTAGAGAAAAGCCTATATGTATTATTCTTCTCCCTGTATTCAAAACACAACTGACCATTGTTCAACAGAAGCTTGTGTCTGTACACTACACACATATGAAATCTGCATAGAATGGGAAAAGTTAAGACAGAATTGCAAGCGTATGCCTAAATTTGCTTCCCTACAAAATAAATTTCATTGAGGTGTTTCCTACCTTGGATTCCAAGATCCCTAAATACCCTTGCTGAAACACCCTTTTATTTCGATTGTGAGTTCCCTTGTGTGCAAAGGAGTAGACACACATGCAAGAGTTGGAAGACCCACAGGTCATAATGCCATTTTCTTAGGGGAAGGTCTATAGCTCCGAGAATATGATAGAATATTATAATAAGAAAAAAATACCTTTTTTTTGAGGTTCATATTTATTATAATAACTACACACTTTTATAGATATACAACCATGTCTCCAAGTGTATGTACTTTACAAATGTTAATAATACTACTCGCATTTGGTAGTGTTTTTGTTAAACAAAAAAAAATATAAAAAATAGTACATGATAAGATGTTATACATGCTGTTCTTTACCTTTTTTTATTTTATTTTATTTTAATCAAGATGCGAAATGGGTCTTTGGGTCACCATTATTCAGAAAATATTTTTCCCTCTGTGATTGAATGCATTTTTATTTTATTTTTTTAATTATTCTGACCTTTTATGTGTTAACAATCTCATGCTGTATGGAAGAATTGCATTTACTTTTAATAACATCAGCTGGAAATCTGGAGCATTTAAACTGTAGAGCCTAGGTCAGAGTCTCTAAAAGCTGTTTCCCCTTGTGTCCCTCTCCCTAAACCACTATTTATGCGTCTCTTTTAATTCATAGAACTGATGTTCCTTGTTTATCTCACTAGAGCAACAAATATTAGCTAAAGAATAAAACACTTCAGTGTAATTTCACTGAGTATACTTAGCTCCAGCTAACCACTTGCTTAATTGCCGCCGAGGAGGAAAAAAAAAAAAAAAGAAAAGAAAAAAAAAAAAGATGATTACCTTCAAGTATATTTGGGTCAAAGTCAGTTTCTAACTCTTAGGGATAAACTGAAAATAAATATTACTGTGTATCCAACATCAATACTTGCTTATATTTTTATCCCTTTGAATAAAATATCCAGTATTATATTTGAAAGATTGTCTGACCAGAACACGTCTGACCAGTATATCAATACAACCACACAGGCCTTCAAAATTTCTGCAGATTTCAGTGTGAATTAAAACATGAGCTGAAATTTTATGAGACTGTGGTTCATTATGGATTTAAATTCTGGATTTCAGTAGTCAAATGAGTACTTCTACTTCTGTTAAGACCATTCTGTTAAAGACAAAAAATCTTTGGTTATGTCTTTGGGGAGATGTGTGTCAGATAAGCATGTTATTTCTAATTTCTGAACTAACAAAATACATATTGAATTTTTAATATGTTAAATCATATCTTCTTGAAGTATGAAATCTCTTCCAAACTCCTGACTCTCATTAATTTTACCTTTTCATTTTAGAATTTAATGGGTTTCTTTATTTTTTCTGCAAATTTAAACAAGTAAGCAAACAAAAATCTAACCATTTGAATCCATATGTCATGCCAACAAAAGTTAAGATGTTCTATACATTTCTTTTTTAAAAAACATAATAGAAAGAAAGTGAATAATACCATCTTCAGATAAAATAATTTCAGCACCAAAGGAACGTTTGTCAAAAAAATATTTCCCAGTGTTTGGAAAATAGGAATGTTTATTCCGCATAATTCAATTTTTAGTTAAAATCAAATTCATTATCAGTTTTTTTTTTTTCTTTTCTGAAGGTCTAATTAGGTTTCAGTAGCCTATTTAAATTAAGATTTATCCTCACTTTGGTGCTTTGTATTGTCCTTTGCAACTATAATTGGAGGCAAAACTGTTTATTATGCTCTAACTTTCATTATACTTTTCATTACAGAAATATGTACATATCTCCAGATAGGACGCTACTCTGAAATTGTAGCAGATTTCAAGTACAAGCTGTATATAACACTTGGTTTTTCAATTTGCACTGAAAACTCTACCCCAGCCTCATAGTATATCTAACAGTATTCTCAGTGTCTCTTCCATTTAATACTATAGAATATCAATTAAATTATTTACATAATGGAGTATTTAACATGAAAAGTAATGCAAAAGTTACAGTGTTCTTGGAGTCATAACTTAATTTGTGGAGAAGCAAATTTTCTGTGGTGCTGAGCAGGGGCTGATCAGCTACAAGGCCTATTCTTTCCTTAAATAATTAATAGCTTAAAAGAAACTTAGAACATTTCCAAACAAAATGTATAAAATCCTCTATGAAATCTTTCATGGATATATACACAACTAACTATGAATAGGAATTATCTCACATTTATTCTAAATCTGGATCTATCAATAAAGTAAGTAATTATAGTAGTAAAAATATGATGTGTAGAATACTTGGTCATGCACATGACCAAGAAAAACTGAAAGACAAAAAAAGATGGTGGTGGGAGGTGGGATGAGGGGAACGGACAGGGGAAAGAAAAAGGAAGATGAAGAAAGAAGGAAAAAAGGAGAAAAAATAGTGCGTGTACCCTCAGATGAAAGTAACAGCCATTTCTTGTTTATGGAAATCACCTTCCTACAAACCCATTTTCATGATTCAGCAGTCTAGAAGTCTATGATTTGCAATACCAGATCTATCAGCAATGAAGGGAAATTTGGGTCAAAGTGAAACTTTATTGTAGAGAGGATAGATAAGATGAATTGCACAGCCTGGGTCTGAATGATCAGTATTTTCAGCAATTTGCTATGACATTAGGTAAGTGATACAGTTTTGCACAGCTATAGTGCCAGTACTGGTGTTGGCAAGCATAATGACAGTGAAGCAATATTAAAGCCTATGGATGAACAAAATTAAATCTAAAGTGACACTGCTGTTGGGAAAATATTGCCTGAGAAAGCAATATTTTAAGATGTGGTGCAGCCTTTGCATACTGAATAGAGTGACTTCAAAGTTTTATAGGAAAAATACTATAATGATCTGCAAAAGAAAAATATATTTTTAAAACATTTTATATTTAAAATTCATTAAGCATTTCAGAAGATGAAAATGTCTTTTTTTTTTTTTTTTTTTTTTTGTACAATGTTCCACACTAAATTTCCCTATCAACAATTCTCTCTGTAAGTATAATCTCAAATATGAATACTCTTCCAAAATGTAAAACTCAAAATCTGGAAATAGTTCACTCACCCATGGCAATATTTTTCTTGATTGGTCAAAATGAAATATTATGCATTTTTAATACTATAGATTGATAAAACTTAACTGCCAAAACAGAAAAAGCTGGAAGTTGCTGAACTGCTGTAAAGAGAGAACTCTTCCCACTTCCAGTGTGCAACACTGGATGCATGAACAAGAAGATGATGAATAGGCCATGTCAACATCCCAGAAAGCTTATTGACCTTACATGTTATTGACGAGACACACTGAATAGTCCATATCATCTAAAACCATACACAGGAGCTCAACAGAATCTATTATTCATCTGATATATTGTAAGAAAAGATGTTGTTACAGGATGGATTCCATATTATTTCAAGTAACTTTGATAAACCAAGATGTAATATTTTGTTTTCATCTTTCCACTGTTGGATTTAGAATATAGTACTATCCAGAAATTCCAAAATGTCTTTCAGTCTCCAAATGACTCATACATAAATTTGATTCCTCTGTGACAAAATATTTGAACTGAAAGAGCAAACTGAAGCTGAAAAGAATAAGAAAGGTTTAGTGGGAATATTAAGCACAAAGTGCAAAATCTGATTTCTGCTCTCATTTTCACTAAAGTTCTGCTTGCATTTGACACTGAAAAATCCTTCCCTGGATAGAGTCTTTCAGATGGTCTTATCTATTTAGAGTGTCATCTGTGAATGTTAGCCTATGCATAATGCCTAACACAGTGAGGTTTCCATACATGACTGCTAGGGATAAAAGCACTCCTTGACCTAGGAAATGTGATTAGAACTATAAATTGTGGAAGTATTTAATGTTTTCCATGTTTTCTCAGTTTAAAACACTTAAACACATCTTAGTAAATCTCTTGAGAAAGAATCTAATAAGTGTATGTTCTAGTACTGCTCCACGTATAATCGAGAATAAGAGGCTCCACACCACCACACGGCAAAATTCACACATGCAATGAGACCACTAGACTGCAAATAAAACACCAGATTCTAAGCTTGAAGTCATAATCTTTAAAATATAATAAAGGCAATGTTTGCTTTTGTGTTTTAAGTCACTAGTTATGATTTCCTCTATGCTATCTTCATATCTCCTGGTCCTAAACCAGACTTAGTGCAGATTTATGCTCTTCTGCTTAGAATCAGAGCTGTGAGTACTATGAGATGAAACTCCCTCTATATTGTAGTCTACATTTCAGCACCCCAAGTACTGAAGTAAGAGGTTTTTTTCTTAAACCGTATCATGAGTGAAGTACAGTAAAATGGCTGCTTAAACAAAACAGGATCTCTTAATGACTAGCGTGTTTGAATTACAAGGAGCCAGCAACAAATAAAACCCCTCTAACTCCAAATAACTAATGTTGTTAAAATAAATCAAATTTATTTATTTATTTATTTATTTATAACAGTGTTAAGGAAGTGTTAATGTAGTATCATAGAGTCCTGGGAGTTGAGTCTTAAGCACCCTTAATAAACCGCTAAATATGTAGTGACCAAGGAGTTGTTTCATTTGATAGCTTATGTAAACTATCTTCACAGGATAATACCTTCTTCCATTATGATCCATTATTTAGTTCACCATTAAAAAATTCAGCTCAGGTTCTTTCTAGTGCCTCAGATAAGTAACAGGACACTTGGCACAGCCCCAGAAATATTATGCCCATCTGGTTTGGCCAGGACAAGACTCTTTGCCCCTCTCAGGCTGGCACTGGGATTACCTAGGTCCATGACATCTGTGCATTCCAACTCAACTAAAGTGAAAAGAAAAATATTACCTCAGATATTGTCCACCTGCATTTGTGAAATATGTAAACATAACAATTTATTTCTCTAGCTCAAACTAGAGAAATAATCATAGCATGGTTTGGGTTGGAAGGGACCTTAAAGGTCATCTGGTTAGGTAGATAATCTAGTTAAATAAAATATTCTATTACAAATTAGAAGTGTTTTGCACTTTGCTAAAGTACATAGAAAATCAGTGGATTTACCTTTCAGAGAAGGTGAATTTTCAACTGCAGTTCACAGACAAGCTGTTAGTCCCCCTGAATAATGGTGAATGGAAACAAAATAGTTACCATGGTTGTGTCTTGCAAGCAGTTGTTCTGTAGATAATAAAAGCCTTAAAAATCCGTGAATTTTCTGCATTTTTACCAATTATGCCGGCCTAATTCAGGAATCAAGTCCATATATTTTGGACTTGTGTGTTCTCTTCTTTCAGGCTGTTCCTGTTTGTTTGTTTGTTTTGTTTTGTGTGTGTGTGTGTGTGTTTTGGTTTGGTTTGTTTTGGCTTGTGTTTTGTTGTTGTTGTTGTTTTTTGTTTGTTTGTTTATTTGTTTTGTTTGTTTTGTTTTGTTTGCTTGTTTGTTTGTTTGATGATATCTCTCAATTGTCAATTAACCAATTAACTTACTTCTAAATTCTTGTAGAGCAATGAGAATAAATGTATTTTCCTGCATTCACTTGTCACTGGGTCTGTTAGGTGAGTTTGACTAAATGAATGATGTGATACAAAATATTTGCAAGGAGTTGTTTCTCTAATAATTTCAAGCAGTTCTATAGCATTGAATTCCAGACCTTCTGGAATGCCAGTAACTTCATTCACCCTCATCATATTCACCTTTCTATACGTTGAAAGAGACATATACATACATATATATGTATACATTCTATACATAATTGAAAGGATTTAGCTTCATATATCAATAAAGTCTGCATGGCAACTTGCGTTGATAATATATATTCCAATTTTTGGCTTTCCAATCAGTCTATAAAATCCCATTACATATATCTTCTGTTCCCTTATTTATGCTTGCAACTGCTTCTTGAGAAGTATCTAACCTTAATTAAGAACATCTGTCTTTGCTATCAGCTTTAGTTTAAGTTCCAAAGTCTGTTCTCACAGTGGAAAGCAAACAGGTGGACAGAAGGATGACAACACAGGAATACCAACTGATATTCTATTCCACAACCTTAACTTCAAAATTGATATTAAAGATCTTGCTTTGATTCTGTGAAGCATTTAACTAAGACTTAAAAGCAGTACCACTGGTCCTTAAAACACATCATAATTAGGTGCTAGAAGCTTTGTGCATTAGATGCAGTAAATGACATTTATGAGGTAGATTAAACCCTAGTTTTTTTATAGTAAGGGTGTTGTTTTTTTTTTTTTTTAGTATGTTTACAAATAACAAATAATGAAAAATCCAAAGAGTATGACTGTGTCATCTTTTTTGGATGTTCTTTGTACTGATTGGAAGTTTTATTGTCAGGAAAGTATAATAAGCACAACCATATACTAGAAACACAAGCAATTAAGAAGATTTCTGGATGGTGATACAAGTACTGGATGGGGCAACCAAGGGTGACACACAGCTGGATCTGCTCACAGGTTGCTTTACTAACACAGAAGAACTGGGTGGATATATGACAACTAATGGTAGTCTTGAATGTACTGGACAAAAAATAATGATATTCAGAATCCAGTTCAGCAGGGGTCAAATATGCTTTTAGATCAAATTTCAACTTATTCAGGGAACTGGCATAACAGGTAGCAGGGAAGACTCTGAAAGTCAAAGGAGGTCAGGAAAGCTGTTTGTTCTGGAGCAGTAATGGTCCATCTCATGAAAAAAAAAAAAAAAAAAAAAAAGTAGATGGATTAATTGGTTTCCTAAACAGGAAATTCATGCCAGAGCTCCAATGCAGAAAAGAAGGATACAGAAAATGGAAGCAGAACTTGAGAAAGGCCTGATTTATACCCTTCTTCTACAAAGGACAAAAAGATAGTCTGGGGAAGTACAGTCAAAGCATGACCTTTGTCATCAGGGAAATGATGGAGTCCTCTTGCCCTCAGAGGAAGCTGCAGGCTTGTAACAAGATAGGTATGTCAGGGTTATTTCCTGGAACATAAGTATTAACAGCATCTACATGATGCTGTCAACAGGGACCTAGAGGAAGTGCTGGTGGGCACCTAACTGGGTGGACCTGGTGTGACCCATTGTCTAAGCATGATCTGGACAGGGGATTGGACTGGGTACCTCTCTAGGTCCCTGCCAGCTTGCATTATTCTATGATTTCTATGAACTTCACTTTAACCAAAAATGTATATAAAACAGAAGTAAAACAGGAAAGAAAGAACTTGGGTACATGGAAATGCATTTAGTTTTGACTTAATTCTGAAGACATTAATTTGACTTAAAGCCAGGGGAATTGCAAAATCAAACAGCCCTACAGAGTTATACTTAACTATTTACTGGTAGAAAATGAAAATGTCTCCTCCCTATTAGATGATTTCTTAACAAATATAAACAAAAAGAGTGATAGCATTTTTTTCTCAAGTCTAGTTTAATTAAGTTTAGTATTATAGCTAATATTGTCATTCAAGTGTGTATTACTTAAAAATAATGATAGCAATAATAAATCGGCTACCACAGGACCAGTTATTTACATAGGAAAGCATTACTGCTTAAAACACAAAGATAAGAAAACGCACATGCTGCAAAAATACTTTGTTCTAAAGTAATAAAAATAATAAAAGTCACTAAGAATTCTGTCATTTAACAAGTGTAAAGACAAGATTACAATTCAGAACTATATGTCTAATTATGTTTGGGTTTTGTTGTTGTTATTTTGGTTGTTTGATTTGGTGTTATTTATTTATTTATTTATTTATTTATTTATTTTAGAATCTGCACAAATTATCTATGAAATTCCACAAATTAAAGTTGTAAAATTTGTATATTCTTCTAACACTAAATTTTTAAACTTTTGTATGTTTGACACAGAATGCTTCCAAAAAATAATAAATAAATAAATAAATAAATAAACCATAGCTTTAGCATAAAGTAAGATTGGAAAAATAAAATGAAATAAACAGTTTATACAAATATTTAACAATATAAGAACTTTTAATTACATAAAAAAGCAGGTCAACTTTTTAAAGTTTCTATTCTTAGAAATCCAAGAGTTTTATTTACAACACATCAGTTGTATTTGAACTTTCAGAAAGGACAAAACCTCAACCAGATAAAGATACTACTGCACAACTTGTCTGATATGGCCACATTTTATTCACAGGGTTTGAACATTTTCTAATATACCTCCTCTTATGGTTAACAGAAATGTTATTCCCTACACCACCCTTTAACTAAGGAAAAGCAGGCCCATGTCTAGCTTTTCATTTTCTAAGGATGCTTTTATCTTAGTAGAATTTGAGAACTTTCGAGTGACTCAAGAGCCTCAACTTTCACATTGATCGTTTAATGTCACTACCATGTAAAAAACTTTCTTGGGATCTTTCAAAAGGAGAATATAAATGCCTTCCAAGCTCTATTTAGACAAGAATCTTCATTCAAACTACCCACCAACAAAGATTTCCTGTTTCTCAATATTCACTTCTGCTGTATAGACTGAATTGAAAATCTCCACCTCAGATTGGTATGCAAAAGGAGAGAACACTCTGCCCTTTCTCAAAGTGACATTTGTCACAAAGCCATATTCTGATAAGTCAAAGACCTCCTGTATATGTTTACATTTTGGTAACCAAAACAGCTGGAGTCTTGTTGTGCTCCATAGAAGCTAAGAGGAAGTGTACAGAAATGTCTCAGAAACAATAAAGCAGTTAATCTAAACAAAAATTAAGTAAACATCTAATAAGCAAGAGTTTGTCATATGCAGTTTCCTTTAAAAGCATGGCCACATTTCAGAGGCCTATGGAACTTTCCACTTGTTTCAGAAGTGGCAGATCAGTCTTATTGTACTCTTGTCTGAAAACCTAGAGTACATAGTGCTCAGACTTTATGAAGTACCTATATTCAGCTGTCCCATATTTTTCAAACACAACATAAATCCCTGTAGGCTTATTGTGTTCCCACCAATCAAAATGAGTGCCATATACATTCTGCCCCCAAACATCCTACATACCCTCTTATTTCTAGCCAAACCAAACCAAGCAAACAAATAAACATCCAAAAGCAAGCAAGCAAGCAAAGAAACAAACAAAACAACAATGACAAAACAGTTCTACTTCATCAACAATGAAAATAAAACTCTTCTTTACAGCAGGGACATCAACAGTTTGTCCCATATGATGAACGTTTCATTTTGCTTGGGGCCTGCCTACCTCTGTTCCTGCCTCTGCTGAGATCTACCTCCATCAGAAATGTTCTTCATCAGAACACTCCTAACACTCTTCTTTCCTTTTAGGCTGCAAGACTTTTTAATTCTGCTCCCAGGGTATTAGTGCTCCAAGATGACTCCTAACACTGTGCTCTACTTTATTGTTTTTATTTTTGTTTATTTGTTTGTTTGTTTGTATTCTTACGAACAAGAAATGTAGGTAGTCACCCTTCTAGACCTTTGAAGGTCCCACAGACCCAAAGAGGTGAGTATATTTTCTTTGGAGAATGTGAGTGAGCAATGCAGATCTGATATTTCGCTACAACAGCTGCCACCGTCTACACCCCTGGAATCACATCATATGTGAAGTGGTTGTTCTTTGTGTAAATATTTTTGTTTGTTTCTTCAATTTTCTAATTATGATGTCAAGCTCTGTAGGTTGTCCAACAGAGACTTGGGTAGAAAGCATAATGGAATTTAGAACAGACAGAGCTTTCTCTGTTATTTATGTTATTGGTGTTACTATTCTATTTCCATGT
The DNA here is from genome assembly GCF_964034855.1 of Anser brachyrhynchus. Classification (NCBI taxonomy): domain Eukaryota; kingdom Metazoa; phylum Chordata; class Aves; order Anseriformes; family Anatidae; genus Anser; species Anser brachyrhynchus. The sequence goes on from NC_137697.1 coordinate 28,017,908, forward strand.
TATCTATGGGATATAATCATTTATATGCATATGTTTTACTTGTTTATTTAATTAAATTAAGTGTCCTGAGTAATCAAGGAAGTTCTGAGAAATATATATATATTTTTCATTTTGTCAATATACTACGTCTCCACATGTCAAAAGATATTGTATGTCCTTCTTAGGGAAGTTCCTTTTTGAATTTATTATGTTGTATTATAGTATAACTGTCTGTGAAACTGCTTTGAATTTATAACATTTTTTAGGATCCATGACTTTTAGGCACTCCTCCATGATCCTGTTTTACTCCACAGAACCAAGGATGGTGTGCCATTTCATACAGATTATGACATTACCTACTGTGGAATTTATCCATTCTAAAAGTGAAGGTTGATTCTGGGCTTAGGGCTCACAACTCCTGGATTAGAAATTCTGTCTGAATGTCCTCGTATCCCCTTTGCACCTTGGGATGATGAACTGAAAGAACTGAATTCACTAATTCCGCTTGAATAAATGTAAAAAAAAAAAAAAAAAAAAAAAAAAGCTTAGTGTTAGTCAATTTGGTTCAAAAAATTAGCTATGGGTAAAACCAAATACAATTTTTCACCATGCTTAAACTCTTATAGTACAATTGCTAAGGTTTTCAAGATAATTGTAGCTTACGGGCGTTGGTAAACGACCATTTTGAGTACAATGTCATGGTGTTTTTACCTATCTGGGCAGCTGAACTCCATCACAACCACTCTCTCACTCCCCCTGCTCCAAGAAAATGGGGAGAAAATAAAATGAAAAGGGCTCAGGAGCTGAGATGATAACAAGGAGATCACTCACCAGTTACCATCACAGGCAAAACACTCAATGTAGTGACCTATCACTAGCAGACTAGAACAGTGAGAAAATAAAAGCAAACTAAAAACACCTTCAGCACCCTCCACTCTCTTCTACATCCTTCCCCTGAGTGGTGCAGGGGAACAGGGAATGGGGACTGCAGTCAGCTATGCTGAGAGAAGGAATCATGGTTTTGGCTGGGATATCATGTTGTACCATATCGTATATTCATAGAATATCCTGAGTTGGAAGGGACCCACAAGGGTCGTCGAGTCCAACTCATGACTCCACACAGGTCTACCCAAAAATTCAGACCATATGACTGAGAGCATAGTCCAAAAGCTTCTTAAACTCCAACAGGCTTGGTTCTGTGACTACATCCTATCCTATCCTATCCTATCCTATCCTATCCTATCCTATCCTATCCTATCCTATCCTATCCTATCCTATCCTATCCTATCCTATCCTATCCTATCCTATCCTATCCTATCCTATCCTATCTTATCCTACCCTATCCTACCCTATCCTACCCTACCCTATCCTATCCTATCCTATCCTATCCTATCCTATCCTATCCTATCCTATCCTATCCTATCCTATCCTATCCTATCCTATCCTATCCTGGCTCAAGTTGGAAGGGACCTTAAAGATCACCTAGTTCCAACCCCCTTGCTGTGCACAGGGATGCCACCCACTAAATCAGGTTGCTCAGGGCCTCCTCTAACCTGGTCTTGAACACCTCCAGGGATGGGGCATCCACAACTTCTCTGGACAACCTGCTCCAGGGCCTCACCACCCTCTGCCTGAAGAATTCCATCCTTATCTCTAAGCTAAATCTCCCATAAATCTCTTTAGTTTAAAACCATTTCCCCTTGTCCCACCATTATCCTCTTGTGTAAAAAGTCAGTCTGCATTGTTTTTAGGTACTTTAAGTACTGAAAGTCTGCAATGAGATCTCCCCAGAGCTTTCTCTTCTCCAGGCTGAACATCCCCAGCTCTCAGCCTTTTTTCATAGGAGACTTACTCTAGCCCTCTCATCAACTTTTTGGCCCTCTTCTGAATCCACTCTAACAGGTTCACATCTTTCCTGTGCTGGGGACTGGATGCAGCACTCCAGCATTCCAAGTGGGGCCTCACAAGGGCACAGCAGAGGGGGACAATCACTTCCCTCCAACTGCTGGCCACTCCTCTCTTCATGCAGCCCAGGATGCAGTTGGCCATCTGGGCTGCAAGCATGCACTGCTGGCTCACTTCAAGCTTTTCATCCACCAGCACCCCCAACTCCTTCTCTGCAGGGCTGCTCTCAGTGAGTTCTTCTCCCAACTTGGCAGCAGCACCTTGCACTTAGGCTTGTTTGAACCTCATGATGTTCATGTTGGCCCAATTTTCTAGATTGTCCAGGTCCCTTTGGATGGCATTCCTTCCTTCTGTTGTATCATCTGCACCAGTTTGACGTTAACTGCAAACTTGCTGAGTGTGCACTAAGTCCTACAGAAAGCTATTGTACATGTAGAGCTCCTGGTTTTCCCATTCAAGGTGCTTCTCTAAGTGCATTCCCTTTGACTCTGGAATTTCTATTGAACACAGCCCACCACAAACCTTATATGAGCTAAAAACTGGGCAGCCTGATATATCCATTCTTCCTACCAGTCTGGCTGCAAAATTATTGGGTACAGACTTGATACAGGGAGAGTGATAGGATCCTAAAGCTTGATTTTAAAAACACTGAGATCAGCCAAGTACATCTAAAATATTTCACTTAGTCATCCAAAGTCAAAGCTGAGTGCATGACAGACAACTCTGCTTTCCTTATTTCTGGTTCTGTGACATTTTTGCAAAACCTTCCTTCTTCTTTTCTCAACACCCATCCTCATTCTTGAAATATTAAAATTATTAGGCAGTTTAGACAAGCACATTTGTCTGGCTTCCCACAACTTACGTTGAATAAAACAAAAACATATTTTAATTAAAATGTTTGATTTAACCAGTGCTATGAATCTCTAGTTGCATTTGGCTATGAATCACAAATTGACATAATCTTTTTTTAGAACTTCATCACAGGTTTTCTGTTGTTATTTTTTAAACCCACAAATTTTGCATTCTTCCCACTGCCTGCCCCCACATATGGTCTCTTAAGGTTCTAAAATTATAGAAATCTCCCTGGCATGCATTACAACCCAGATGTATTTAAACAGCTATGCCTTCCTCTGAATGTTAGTTTATATATACATATATATATATTTTAAAAGCTCATTACGTATTGTCTATTTCTATTTGAGGCAAATGCTCTCTTTTCAGAAAGATAACTTGATAGATACCATAGCCCTCTAGAAGTCAAACCTAAAAATATAAGCATCTAGACGTTTTCACCAAGTCAGTCCTCTGAATTTATCCCAAATCTGTGCATTTAAAGTACAGTATTTCCCATTTTATTTTCTATGCTATACATGTAACAATAAATATAACAAGCAATTTCATTCTCCTGAATTTCAGAGTACTACTTGTTATTGGTTTGATCAATAAAGCACCCTCAGATTAGCAAATGACTTGGAAAACATACCCTACAGTTAGATACAAAACCCTGACAGGAGGTAGCAAATTTTTTCTAATTATATATGCAGCGTCAAAAAAGCACTGCTAGCACTTTACCACCACAGTGTTCATGCAGTCACACGTCAGAGCAAGTGTCGGTTTTAATGAATTTACAATTAGCATGCAATTTTACTATTCCAACTCATGCTGATATTAGCCACTTTAATTCTGTAAGTTTAAAATATAATACTAGGTTACTGCAAAGGAGATGAAGCCCAACCTCACCCAAATGTAGAAAGATTTATAATTCCAATTAACATTTGAAATATATAGGGATAAACTTACAAAATGTGAAGTGTCAGTTACTAACATCTGTGATCTCTTTCCCTTGATTTCCATAGCTTATCACCAGAGGCAATATGTCTATGAGTCAGTTATATATCAACATTTATTTTCCTGTGACTCCCTCAGAGGGCTAATTATCTATCTGAATTATCTGAATTATCTATCTAGATACATATACAGGCTTATCAATATAGAATAAAAGTGCCCCTGGAGTATTTAAAACTAGAAGAAACAGCAGACAGCCTTGTTCTTCTCTTCCATCCTTACGCTGTAACAGAGATACAGCAACAGATTTTTTACAACAGATTTTTTTTTGTTTGGTTGGTTTTTAATTATTATTTATTTATTTACTTATGTTGGTGCAGAGAAGGAGAAGATTTTGGTATGCATCTACCACATTTTTATGGTAGAGAGAAAGGCTCTATGCATATCTTCTGAAAATACTTTCCAGTGAAAAGCTAAAATAAAGAAAAAAAATACATAAAACATGTTTTATATTTAGTTCTGAAAAATGCCAAGCATGTGGGGATTTTCAGTATCTGTGGGAGTGAGTGCTACAGGCTAGGTCCTGATCCTGTGAAATTTCTGTCTTCTTCACTCACGAGTCTCCCCAAATTGATCAACGATGGCATGATTCTGTTGGAAGACACCTGCATCAAAGGCCAAAGTGGGAGTGAAATACAAGATTATTCTGGGATGCAATAAACAATGTCATGATGTAGTCTGAATTTTAGAGTAAAAAGTTTGAGTATTCTGTATGGAAAAATACTGAGAATTAAGACTACGTGGTGGTAGTTATTATACTATTTACTGCTAAGAAGGTGTCTGTCTTTCTTGTTGTGAATCAGATGGAAATTTCAGAAGATATGTTATTTTATTTTTTCACTTGATTTTGAAATATTGGAAAACGAACACTGGGAGCTTAGAACTTGGCGAATGTTATGAAAAATGCATTAATACACAGACTGTTCACTGGCCAGGGATAAAGGACTACTTTTTGACTCTAAAACTATGCCGATTTACAATAACACTGAGAAGTCTCCAACAGGTTAACTGAGACACACGTTATTAGAAGCGAAAATGAAGCAAGTTTTTCCAAGGAGGTCATTCTGTCTGGAACATATTTTTTTTTTTTTTTTCCTTATCTTCTCCTGTCAACTTTATTTAACAGCTTTCCTTTTTCCTTTGATGAACCAGTGCCAGATACACATTAAGAAAACAGGAGGTGGATACAAGGGAGATCCAAAGACAGGTGCTCAGTTGCTTGTTTCTGCCATTTTGCTGTTAGACAATAAACATCTGACCATCTCTTCCAAATTAATTCTTGTACAATAATCGTTAATCACACTATTTGTTATGCTGTGCCAGAGTTGCAGACGATACTTAACCATAAATTCATAATCATAATGTATTATAATCATGAGATATCATAGTATTCTGAATGAGATAGTTCGATGTTTCAGCAATTCTATTGAAGACAAATGCAACACCATTTTTTCTAAGTCACAAAAAACTAATATATGACATGCTCTTCTTTGGAAATGAATGTTTTTATTATCACAGAATCACAGAATGGACAAGGTAGGAAGGGACCTTTGAAGATCATCTAGTCCAAATCCCTGGCCGAGCAGGATCACATAGAGCACATCGTGCAGGATAGCATCCAGGCGGGTTTTGAATATCTCCACAGAAGAAGACTCCACAACCTCTCTGGGTAACCTGTTCCAGTGCTCTGTCACCCTCACAGTAAAGAAGTGCCCCATCATATTGAGATGGAATCTCCTGTGCTTCAGTTTGTGCCCGTTGCCTCTTGTCCCATCACTAGACACAACTGAAAAGAGACTGGTTCCATCCTCTCAACACCTTCCCCTCAGATATTTATATACATTAATGAGGTCTCCCCTCTGTCTTAGAATCATTCAAGTTAGAAAAGACCACCAAGATCATCTAGTCCAATCTTTAACCTAGTACTGACAAGTACACCACCAAATCATGCTACTAAGTTCTACATCTACATGTTTCTTGAAGACCTCCAGGGATGGTGACTCAACCACTTCCCTGAGTAGCCTATTCCAATGCTGCACAAACCCTTCAGTAAAGAAATTTCTCCTAATATCCAATCTAAACCTCCCCTGGTGCAACTTGAGGCCATTTCCTCTTGTCTTATCCTTGGTGCCTGGGAGAAGAGCCAGATCTCCACCTTGCTACAACCTCCTTTAAGGTAATTGTAAAGTACAATAAGTACTGAGTCTTCTTTCCTCCAGGCTAAACAAACCCAGTTCCCTCAACTGCTCCTCATACTCATTACTCCAGGAGTTGGGTCTTGAAGAGATACTGCTAAATTCACAGACACAGCCCAAGTTTTGGTGACAGTAAAATCACAGAATCATAGAATGGTTTGGGTTGAAAGGAACCAACCCCAAACTCCCTGCCATTGAACTGCCTTTTTCCCAAGCTAAACAGGCTCAGTTGTTTCAGCCTGTCCTCATACGACAGGTGCTCCAGTCCTCTAATCATCTCCATAGCCCTTCTTTGAACTTGCTCCAGTAGTTCTATGTCCTTCTTGTACCAAATTATCATATTATTTACTGAATTATCATATTACAAGGGACATACTGGTCACCTTACTGTAAATTATCGTCCTCCAAACCTTATTTGCTATTGAATCTCCACCTTCAGAATATGGTGTGATAAAAGCAAACAATACGCATGGCTAGGGAGAAAAAGTTGCTAAAAGTTGCAAATAATGCATTAGGAAATGCATTAGGGAATACACCAAAGTCTGTTTGTCATCATCTCCTTACATATTCAAGGTCTCCTCCTTGTTCCTCTAGTAAACCAGCTTAAAGCTTGAAAACTGTCTCACAATTTATTACTAAATATCTGCAAGCTTCCTAAAAACAAAACAAAACAAATTAAAACAACAACAACAAAACACAACCCTGTTTGTCCTAGAGTTTAATGGAAAGGCAGGGTCAAAACCAAAGCATTATATATCAGCTTTATATTTCCAAAGATGTTTCTGGTGATGAGTGGTGTACCTGAGGGATCTGTCCTGGGTCCTGTATAGTTTAATGTCTTTATCAATAACATAGACAGTGGGATTGAGTGCACCCTCAGCCAGTTTGCAGATGACACCAAGCTGAGTGGTGCAGTTGATACAATGGAAGAAAGGGATGTTACTTAAAAGGACCCATCCCTGGAGCTGTTCAAAACCACATTGTATGAGGCCCTAAACAGCCTATAGCGGAGGGGTTGGAACTAGATGCTCTGTGAGGTCGCTTCCAACCCAAACTATTCAATGATCCTATGATTCTATGCAGAAAAAGTACAGCAGATGCTGCTGAAAACTACTGTATATAATAATACTACTGTTTGATATGAAAATCTGTTTGTTGCCAAAAATGCTTTGTGGATATCACTTCCCATTCATGAATGGGACAATTAGGATGAAGTAAAATCAGGTCATGAGGGCCTTAGTTATTTCAACCGACCTTTCTTTTCATTATAAATAATATAATATGTAAGTGACTGTGAAATGTGAGTAGAAACAGCGTATGAATGAAAGGAACTGGTAGCAGCTGATGTACACATAATGAAAATGACCTGCTCACAGATTAGTTTGTGATAATAGTAACAATCCTTGATAATAATACCTATAGTACTGCATAAGTACCAAACATATTCTGCAAAAATAAAGGAGATATGGTATAGTCATTTTCTATTATTTGAGAGACTGTTCTAAATGTTTACACCAGGCAGAGTTGTTTTAGGATGCACAGTGGTGTAAAACCTTAAATCTGCTCCCTGTGTCCTCAGTGCATTCTGGCAGTACAGCTTGTACCACTGCAGTATAATATATCATGTTTCAATAACTGGTTATATATTTGTATGGATTTAATGCATAAGGAAAAGACTGATTCATCCATAAAACGAATCCCTGCAAATTCTTTTTGGTAAATTTTATTCCCCACAGTTTTATTTGTCCCATAATATTAAATGGCAACTGATATTTTCCACATAAAATTGTATAAAATGCACTTTTTGATTCTATTAGGTTTGATAAAATAATGTTTTTTAGTTAGTAAAATTTCAAGGACATGTATCAATAATGGCAATTTCAGAATTTATTTATTTATTTATTTTGTGGCCTAGGTATTCTATTCTGACTCTCTTCTGTATATGGTGTGGGCACAGATAATAAAGCATCCTGAAGGAAAACTGCGTAACTTCTACCTTATAATAAAAGCCAATAAAGTAATCTAAAAATCAAACATTTACCATTAAAAGCTATATTTAAATTTTGGCTGAAATCCAGAAAAAATAGGTAGTATATAAAGTTGCATTGCTGTTTCTGAGGCAGTTGAAAAATCAAAGAGTTGAATTTGAGAGTGTTTTAAGTTTTGTAACTAATACTTCACACAGGTCTAATGTAAATCTAGGCCATTCAACTAGAGATGTATGCATTCATGCATAGCTTCAGACCACTTGTCTCACACGGTTTCCAGTACAATCAGCATCCATCTTACTTTATCTATTCCGTAGACTTCCAGTGGATGTTGTTTAACACAAACCATGTTTTTTTGAAGATCTTGATAAATCTTATTTATTGTGAAGTAAAAGGACTCCATTCTGTCCTGAGTCTACAACATCCTTTCCCCGTATACTGAAGGCTATATATTGTTGGTAGAGGGTACGGTCATTTATTAAGGAGCATTAATGATAGCTGATTTCACTCTCTGTGTCTATCACCTACTCGATACAATATAGCATTCACAGTACACTTGTGAACCAAACTGCCAACTATTGTTCATGGAGAATATCTTTTTGGGCATATTAAAGATGAATTGCCTAATCAAAGCACAGCCTGCCAAAGAGACACCCTAAATAACCAGATTTATCACTGTAACCTGATTTAGAGAGAATATAACAAATGAGAGATACAATATCTGGTAAATTTTGCATTCAGAATGGGCATCTTTACATCCTTCCCTAGTGAGCTTGAGCCTGACTAGGTTACAACATGGGAAAGAATAAAATCATACTTTTTGTACACATTTCTACTAGCTTTGTCTTTTCCTAGTGATAGGATACAGATTATCTTGATGACATCATAGTTTTAGTTGTAACAAAGGTGACCTCATGGTCCCATAGTAAAGGATGTCCTCAATCATCAGGGCTTTTTTTAATGCCCTTGTCATCTTTGTGGAACAGATAGGTGTATTGTTTTGTGCTTTGTTCCACTGAAGTAAATCTCTGCTGACTGATTGGTGGAAACAGCCATGGAAAAACTGAACCAATAAAGGTACTGACTGACAAAGAACGGATCCTCGTAGACCATCATTTTCACATGCCATCAGCTCACCTTCTCAATAGCTGTATACTTGAATGTTAACTTCATCAATCAAATAAAAATAAAAATAAATAAAAATAAAAATAAATAAAAATAAAAATACTAGGTACTCTGATCATGATATCATGATATGATTTTGGAAATTATAAATAATATTGTAATAATTAATGACATAACATTTTCTGATTGCAGTCTGTAAGATGAGTTCTTAATTCCTCTTTACACATTGTTGACAAACAATAAGAAATAAAAGCCCTAGTACTCAAATTTTAAAAACATATATATACAGATACTGTTTTTCATTTAGTTTTGGTCAAGTATATGCTAGATGAAAGAACATTATAAATGTTTTAAGGCTATTGCCTTAAAACACAGCTAACTGCATAAAACTTTCGTATGAACCTGGGCCTATTATTATCAATATGAAATTGCAATATGTATGAACTACTTTTCCTGGAACTGACCCAAATTCTCTTTATTTAGCGTCTTGTTTCCAAGAATAGTTAGTGCCATCTGGCACAGAAGATATAAGATATCTAACTACAGAACAACTTGGTCATCTTCTTGCCGCAATAGAAATCACCTGATGACCAGCAGTATTAAGGACTGAACTGTTATGTTAACACACCTCTATTTTTGTATCTTAAATGCTGAGAGTGAACAAATTTTTAGATAAAACATACAACCTACTTAGATTATTGTCCTCTTTTTTTCTAAAGATAAAAAGGAAATTACTGTTTAAGGGTAAAAAATATTGCTATGGATGAGCCATTAAAATTTAGGTAACTGTGTGTAGATTTCCCCTGAGTATTCTTTTCTTAGCCCTTTCCAAAACCTCTTTCAGATGTTTTTGCAGTTAACTATGCCAATCTTCTATTCTATCTATCTATCTATCTAAATAAATAAATAACTTTTTTTTTTAATTAAAAAAAAAAGAAAATCAATAAACAGCTACAAAAAATACTGAATACAACTAACATAGCAACTAACATGTAGTTGCTTTGCTAGCCATACTTTAGTTAAAGCATTATTACTCTAAAAGTATTAAAGTTGTGGAAGCCATCTTAAATAATGTTGACATTGCACTGAAATCCATCAATGTCTTGCAGACAGTTTGCAGAGTTTTGCTAAATTAAACAGTTTGCTTCATCCATCTATCTATCTATCTATCTATCTATCTATCTATCTATCTTTTTTTTTTTTTTTTTGTATTATACAGTATAATATTACAGACTTTTCAATCCAGATGCTATCTTCTTTCAGTTGCTCCTGGGTATTGTCTTTTTGCTTGTTTACTTTGCTATTTTAAGACTGAAACTTTCATAGTTGATTTGTTTCCTTGGGAATATTAAGAAACATATTTTGTGCATAGCACTCATGTTGATCCCTGAGACACTGCAGGTCCAACCAAATAATAAACAGAGGTAATGCCACTGTGAACCAAGTAAGAAGTACTTTTGCCTACCTTCAACTGCACCCCAAGGTGCACATAGCCTTTTTCAATATCCACAAATAATGAATACAGAGGAAATATTTTGCCTTTGTTAGAGGACCACAGGCGTAAATGCCAGACCATCATGTGACAAGAAATGGGCAAATTAGAAAATGTCATTCCTTCAGTTTACATAAGTGACACTAGCCATAAGGGTTCCCCAAAAGAGTTCCAAAACTTCAAAGGAGCTGTAGTCTTCCTTAATAGTAAAAGTAGATAAAGCTCAGTAAATGCAAAAGATACTTTAGATTTCCAAGTTCTCTTTGTCCTCTGATCCAGATATTTCCAAACTGATGTGACAGAAGATACCAAAACCAGTAACAACCATCTGTGCTGTCTCTTCAGGAGCAAAACTTTGAGTTTAAATAAAGTAATCATATAGTTACTTTGCTGGAAGCCGTGATGGTAAAAGAAGCTGAATAAAGCCATAAAAAAATTGTTATTAGTGACCAATAAAATTACATTCTTCTATAATTACCAAAATATTTCATACAGTATGTCATTCAGAACAATTTCTGTTGGGGAAAAATAAAAGAGATTATGAATTCTAGTATTCTTGTAAAACAACCCCTTTACTATGTTAGTTTTTGTAGTATACACGGGTGCTTATGTTTAACAGACTTTAAGATATTATGAACAGCTCTCATAGTGTCAGGAAAATGTGAAGAAACACAGCACAGCATCATTTATTCAAAGGTAATAGCTAATGAAACAATTCAGTAATAACAATGGACTTCAATGTTAGGAAAATATCTGTTGAAGAAAGGTTCAACTGTAACAGCTTGGAAAATGGAACAAAAAAAAAAAAAAGAGATGGTGCTCATTAGGAGTTTTGACACAGGAAGAGCTTCATTAAACTAAAAAACTAATGTTCTTCATTTGAAAATTGAGAGATTCAACACTATAATGCAAGACAGCTAAACATCTTTTTTGATTGTAATGATTTTACAATTAGCTATTCCAATGTGAGATTATCTTTTATCAGTACAACCACATTAGGGGTTACATGGATAAGAAGATGTAATTACTGAATTTTCTACACGTGGTATATTTACAGGACATTTTTGCAAAGTGCTGACAGGGGTTACCATACTGCATCTAGAAGCTTTAGATGGTATATAAATTGTGATGCTTTGGCTCCTGAAATTATATACAAACTAACAACAGCAACAACAACAACAACAAAAAAAAACAGCAAATCCCAACACCAGATCACCAGATCCACAATTCTTAACCAAGAACTACTGCAATTAACAATTTATTTAAATAAAACACAATAAAGAAATAGAAACTAGCAAAATATTTTTATGATAACTGCTTATCCAACTTAAAAAAAAAAAAAAAAAGTGTGTCTTGATTTCTGAAAAGGCCGACAGGCTGATTAGGAAAATTGAAGGTGGGTTTTTTTTTTGTTGTTGTTGTTGTTGTTTTTTTTTAATTAGGGCACAGGCTTTCAGCTTTATGTGTGTATCTATGTATATATATATTTCTGTACCTGTACACTCTTAACAAAATGGGGAATGTTAGCCCAGCAGAATACACTTAAACATCTGTAACCTGATAAGCATTAAAGATGCTCATTGATAAAGATTGCTATCAGCCATCTCATGTTGCCATTTATTTCTCATTTGTTTGAAATGGATTTCTGCAGGATCGTCTCTCTCAGTAGAGAGAGTATTCACTTTGCATTCTTTAATAATGTTTATGATATACACACATAAAATAATAAAACAAATAAAGTTAACTAAGTGAATTGTTTAATGATTTTAGTTTGGCCAATGCTAACACATTTCTTTGTAGATCCTCATTTTCTTCTAGTTCAGAGTAATTGAATTTTCTGGAGATATTTTCCAGTTTTAATTTTGGAAGTGTCCTGAAGTTCTCAGGTACAATTTGTCCTGATCAACATTTCCCAGAAACTAGGGAAATCAGTGTTTCCAGAAATAGTTGAGAAGGTCTGCTTAGCATTTTGCAGCAATTCATGTGTATCTTTACTGCACACATAATTATTTTAGCCAGACCACAGCCGTTCTTCCTTTACCTTCTTTCTTTTTTATGCTTCCATATGTGAAGATAAATTAATATAGAAACACAAAGAAATTTATTATTATTATTATTATTATTATTATTATTAATTATTATTATTATTATTATTTGTTGTTGTTGTTGTTGTTGTTTGTTGTTGTTGTTATTCTCCCTTCCCTCCATAGAAAGGTTTCATTAAGTGCAGCATTAACAGATTAAATGATGTATTATAACATTCTATATCTCAGGAGGAGTTGAATGAGGCCACTTGTGTGTGCTTTGGTCATCTTTGTGTCCTCTTCCATTAAAACAAAAGACTATGTAAAATGTCATTTCAGCTATGATTCTGAGTGTAGACAAAGTATCATATAACGTTCCTGCTAAGATTGAAACAAACAAACAAACAAAAAAACAGAAAACACAACCAGACAGATAATTCAATTTCCAATTAAAAAAGACTAAATGCCTAGAAGTTTCACCACAATTTAAAATAAAATAAAATAAAATAAAATAAAATAAAATAAAATAAAATAAAATAAAATAAAATAATATAAAATAATATAATATAAAAATCAAAAAACAAAACAAGGAGAAAAGAATATAGAAAAAATAAAATCCATCATTCTGTGGTCTTCTCTTTTGGGAGAGCTTAACAATATCAAAACTTATGTTTATTTTCAGGTAAAAAAAAATAAGAATCTTTCAATAATATTATGGGCTGAAAAATGAACTGGAAGTATAATACTGTCATTATACCAAATTACAAATATAAAAATGGAATGTGGTAACATATTTTTGAAGAATTTATAGTTTTGTTAAAAATCTTCTAAACTTTTTTTTTTCTATTAAAATAGCAAAACCTAAAAAATCCATTCTCATTTTTAAAAAAATCTTTCATTTTTCATCACTGAATAAAATAAATATATCAGAAGTTTAAATAGTTTTCTTCCATTTTTAATTGCTTTTTGCAACTTTACAGCTCCTAATTTACAACTTTTAAGCTTCAAATCCATCAGAAATATTGAAAGTGATTAAAAGTTTTAACATAAACCAGCATGCCATAATAATAATAATAATTAATAATAATAATAATAAATTATTAACAATAATCTTAATAATAATCTTAACAATGATAATAATAGGAAAAATAGGATAGTAGATAGAAATGAAGAGCAAATTAAAAAAAAAAAAAGACAACAAAACAACAACAACAAAATCCCATGCCTTGTAATAAAGAAATAAAAAGAAAGAAATTCTTATGTAACTCTTCAGAGAAAAAGTTACTTATTTTCTGTAAGTAGAAAATTATTCACAGTCCCCTATGTTGCTTCCTCTGGTTAAAAACTCCTGGTGGCAGGTTTCTGAAAGACACCAGATCAGAACATTACCATAGAACCAAGGCCAAGCTCATTTTCAGACAGTTGCCTACAGCTAAACCACCTCCTTTGCAATAGCCTTTCTTTTTTTTTTTTTTTTAAAATTATTTTTATCCTATTTCTTATTTTCTATACCTTAAAATGCATTTGATAGCATAGATCTTCCTCTGAAGCTTTTTGCTTTGCTGTTCTCTCATAAAGAGGTATGATCAACTACCCACCTCAAAGAATATTTTATTCCAGAAGACAGGTGTGTCTTAGTGACTACATTAGTTGACAAGGGATGACTGCACAATGCCATATACTTGGGTTTCTGTAAGGCCTTTGACAGAGTCACACATGACATCCTGGTCTCCAATGTGGACAGATAAGGATTTGAAGGGTGGATCATTCAGTGGACAAGGAAATGCCTTGAAGGTCCCACCGACAGAGTGGTGGTCAATAGCTCCATGTCCAGGTGCAGGCCGGTGACAAGTGGTGTACCTTAGGAGTCTGTCCTGGGACCGGTACTGTTTAATATCTTTATCAATAACATAGACAGTGGGATCGAGTGCACCCTCAGCCAATTTGCAGATGACACCAAGCTAAGTGGTGCAGTTGATACAATGGAAGGAAGGGATGTTTCCCAAAAGGACCTGAACAAGCTTGAGAACTGAGCCCATGTGAGCTTCATGAGGTTTGACAAGCCTAAGTGCAAGGTGTTGCAACTGGGACAGAGCAATCCTGGACATGAGTCCAGACTGGGAGAAGAACTCATTGAGAGCAGCACGGCAGTGAAGGACTTGGGGGTTCTGGTAGATGAAAGTCTTGACATTAGCCAGAAGTGCATGCTTGCAGCCCAGATGGCCAACTGCATCCTGGGCTGCATCAAAAGAGGAGCAGTCAGCAGGTCAAGGGAGGTGATTGTCCCTCTCTGCTCTGCCTTTATGAGGCCAATTTGGAGTACTGCATCCAGTCCCCAGAACAAGAAAGATGTGGACATGTTAGACAGGGTCACAAAGTTGATCAGAGCACCTCTCCTTTGAAGAAAGGCTGAGAGAGCTGGGGGTTTTCAGCATGAAGAAGATAAGGCTCCAGGGTGATCTCACTGCAGCTTTTTAATATGTAAAAGAGGCTTATAAAAACGATGGAGAGCAACTCTTTACACAGGCAGATAATGAGGGGCCAAGATGAAATGGTTTTAAACTAAAAGGGGGGGGGGGGGGAGTTAGATTAGGGATAAAGAGGAATTTCTTCACCCAGACGGTGATGAGGCACTGGAAAAGGCTGTCCAGAGAGTTTGTGGATGCCCCATCCCTGGAGGTGTTCAAGACCATGTTAGGGGAGGCCCTAAGCAGGCTGTTCTAGTGGGTGTTATCCCTGCCTATAGCAGAGGCGCTGGAACTAGATGATCTATGAGGTCACTTCCAACCTGGGCCATTCTCTGATTCTATGTCATTCTAGAGAGCAGCTAGTTGAGGCTGAAATTCCTTCAATAGTTTTGTTTGTTTGTTTGTTTGTTTTGGTTATATATATATATATATATATATATATATATATGCATTATATATATATATCATATATGTATAATATTATATATATATAACATATGTATATTATATATATATATATATAAGCATTCAAAAAATAACCTTGGCAACTAATAAATGTGGCTATTATTCTGGTCAGATGGGTAAAGCATTTCTGTGCCCTGGCTGGACCATTAACAATGACCCCTTTGAAATGTGTTCTTCAGTTTGACTTTCAACATTTAGTCCTTAAACAGAGCACCATACAGTGTTTTAATTGTACTTATTAATTAAAGTTAATACACACCAGATTTACCAGAGAAATATTGCTGTAATGAGGTTATATCTAGTTTTAGTAAAATAAGGCATTTGAACCAATAAACTTACGCTGTGTTTCTTCTTCTGATCACAACTACAAGCCAATCAAATTCATTATTTGTTAGTGAATTGTGCCTGCTTCCAACACCTTGAATAAATTTAATGGAGGTCAGAGGCTTATTGTGTTTACTAGTTCACGCTTCTCTTTCTCTTCTGCTTTTGTGTTACTGTTGGTACCAGAGGTGTAATATCTTTTTCTGCAAGCCTGTTTATAGGACAAGTCCAAGTGGTGCATTAAAAAGAGTTAACAAACTCATTTTCAGGAAAGTGAAGCATGATTGTATGCTTGACTTGTTTACTCAGGAAGCTAGACTTCTTGTGCTATTCAGGAGGGCATCTGTTTGCTGGTTTTGTTTGTTTGTTATCAATTTCTTTATACGAATATGTTTAAATAAATCTATCTAATGCCATCCACTTCAATGAACTAAATAATGTTTCTGCTATCCATTTTGAGGATATTGTTCCATACTTTTGTTTTCTTCTGCCTTCTATCTAATTTCCAGCCCCTTTTTTGTTATCCACCATTCCAGGTGAGTCATAGAATCATAGAATATCCCGGGCTGGAAGGGACCCGTAAGGATCATCAAGTCCAACTCCTGGCACCACACAGGTCTGCCCAAAAGTTTAGACCATGTGACTAAGTGCACAGTCCAATCTCTTCTTAAATTCAGAGAGGCTTGGTGCAGTGACTACTTCACCGGGGAGCCTGTTCCAGTGTGCAACCACCCTTTCGGTCAAGAACCTCTTCCTGATGTCTAGCCTAAACTTCCCATGCCTCAGCTTAACACCATTCCCGTGGGTCCTGTCACTGGTGATAACAGAGAATAGGTCAGCTGCCTCTCCACTCCACCCTCGTGAGGAAGTTGTAGACTGCGATGAGGTCCCCCCTCAGCCTCCTCTTCTCCAGGCTGAACAGGCCAAGTGACCTCAGCCGCTCCTCATATGTCTTCCCCTTTAAGCCCTTCACCATCTTCGTTGCCCTCCTCTGGACACTCTCCAACAGTTTAATGTCCTTTTTGTACTGTGGTGCCCAGAACTGCACACAGTACTCGAGGTGAGGCCGCACCAGCGCAGAGCAGAGCGGGACAATCACTTCCCTCGACCAACTCACAATGCTGTGCTTGATGCATCCCAGGATATGGTTGGCCCTCCTGGCTGCCAGGGCACACTGCTGGCTCATATTCAACTTGCTATCAACCACCACCCCCAGACCCTCTCTGCAGGGCTGCTCTCCAGCATCTCGTCGCCCAGTCTGTACGTATAGCCAGGGTTGCCCCGTCCCAGCTGCAGGATCCGGCACTTGCTTTTGTTAAACTTCATGTGGTTGGTGATCGCCCAGCTCTCCAATCTGTCCAGATCTGTCCAGATCTCTCTGCAAGGCCTTTCCACCCTCACCCGAGTCCGCAACTCCTCCAAGTTTGGTGTTGTCGGCAAATTTGCTCAAAACACCTGCTCGTCCTACATCCAAATTATTTATAAAAACACTGAAGAGGACTGGCCCTAAAATGGAGCCTTGAGGGACTCCACTAGTGACCATCCGCCAGCCAGATGTGGCCGCGTTTACCACTACCCTTTGAGCCCTGCCCATCAGCCAATTGCTCACCCATCGTATGATGTTTTTGTTTAGCTGTATGCTGGACATTTTGTCCAATAGGAGCCTATGGGAAACTGTGTCAAAAGCTTTGCTGAAGTCCAAAAAGATCACATCAGCTGGTTTCTCTTGATTGACTAGATGGGTGATCTTATCATAAAAAGAAATCAGATTTGATAGGCAGGACCTATCCCTCATGAACCCATGTTGGCTGGGACCAATGACTGCATTGTCCCCCAGGTGCACTTCAGTAACTTCAAGGATCATCCTCTCCATAATTTCACCAGGCTCTGACGTGAGACCAACAGACCTGTAATTGCTAGGGTCTTCTTTCTTACCCTTCTTGAAAACTGGCACAACATTTGCCAGCTTCTGGTCCAATGGGACCTCCCCAGATTCCCAAGATCGTTGAAAAATAATTGAGAGAGGTCCTGCGATGACGTCAGCCAGCTCTTTAAGCACCCTGGGATGAATCCCATCTGGACCCATGGACTTGTATGGATCCAGGTGGAGCAGCAAATCCCGCACACGTTCAGGGTCGGTTGGGAGTTTGTCATTCCCACCGTCATGGTCCTCCAGCTCAGGGTACCCTGGGTCCCAAAGCCCACCGTCAGTGTTGAAGACAGAGGTGAAGAAGGCGTTGAAAGTCTCCTCTTTGCTTATGTCATTGTCTGTGAGGAGACCTTCCCCACCTAGTGGCGGACCTATGTTTTCTTTGGTTCTCCTTTTTCTGTTCACATATCTAAAAAAAACTTTCTTATTGTCTCCCACAGACATGGCCAGCTTCAACTCTAGTTGGGCTTTGGCCACACGAATTTTGTCCCTACAAACACGAACAGCATCCGTGTATTCCTTCCTCGTCACCTGTCCCTCCTTCCAGTAGCCATACACTTTCTTTTTTTTGCCTAAGCTCCAGTAGAAGTTCCCTGGTCAGCCAGGCCGGCCTTCTGCCCCGCTTGCCTGACTTCTGATATTTTGGTATCGCCTGGTCTTGTGCTTTTAGGAGGTAGTGCTTAAAGTCAGACCTTGCTGACTAGTTCCCTGAGCAGCCTGAAGTCTGCTTTCCCCATATCCAGGGCTGAAGTTTTGGTGGCAGTTTTCCTTCTGTCACCATAAATTCTAAACTCAACCACTTCATGGTCACTGTGACCGAGACGGCCACCAGTTGCCACGTCTCCCACAAGACCCTCTCTGTTCTCCAGCAACAGATCTAGGAGGGCACCTTTCCTAGTTGGCTGTCTTAGCACGTGCACCAAGAAGTTATCATCTAGGTGCTCTATGAACCTCCTGGACTTGCTCGTGTCAGCCGTGTGGTGATCCCAGTTGATGTCTGGCAAGTTGAAATCCCCCATTAGGACAAGGGGAGTTGATCCTGAGGCATCTTTTAGTTCTGCAAAGAATAATTCATCGGCGTTGTCGTCCTGGCCAGGTGGTCTGCAACAGACTCCCACAACGACTTCCCTATATTTGTTCGTCCCTTAATCCTTACCCAGAGGCTCTCAACTTTGCCATCGCCAACTTGAAGTTCCACACAGTCCAGCCCATGCTTCACATACATTGCCACCCCGCCACCTCGCCTACCCTGCCTGTCCCTCCTGAAGAGCCTGTAACCATCTATTGCAACACACCAGCCACAGGACTCATCCCACCAGGTTTCGCTTATGCCGATGATGTCGTAGCCGTGGGACTGGGCCAAGACTTCTAGCTCATCCATTTTATTCCTCATACTGCATGCGTTTGTGTAGAAGCACTTCAAATACGCCTCCCTACACACAGCACCTCGTGGAGCCGACCGAAGGGCCTCACTAGCACACCGTCCCTCTGATTCTAGCGCACCATCCCTTAGCTCATCACCGGCGTGCCTGGTTTTATCCCCTTCCCCCTTCGACTCTAATTTAAAGCCCTATCTATCAGCCCTGCCAACTCCTGAGCAAAAATCCTCACCCCTCTCTGAGAGAGGCGCATCCCATCTGGTACCAGCAGGCCCGGTGTCGTGTAGACATTCCCGTGATCGAAAAACCCAAAATTCTGCTGGTTGCACCAGTCCCGAAGCCACGTGTTAATGTGATGAGTCTGCTTGTCAGCATCGGTCCCCCCTATCGGAAGGACAGAGGCAAACACAATCTGTGTCCCTGATCCTTTAAGTAGTCGCCCCAAAGCCCTAAAGTTCATTTTGATCACTCTTGGACTTCTCGTTGCTACCTCGTCATTACCAACCTGAAAGACCAGTAGTGGGTAGTAGTCGGTGGGCTGTACCAGGCACTTGACTTTCTGAGCGAAGTCTCTCACCCGAGCCCCAGGGAGGCAACAGACTTCCCTGTGGGTTGGGTCCGGTCAGCATATTGGGCCCTCTGTCCCTTTCAAAAGGGAGTCCCCCATGACAATAACCCTTCTTTCTTTTTTGACAGTTGATGTAGCAACGCGGGGGGTACGTTGCCTTGCCTTAGGCATCCTCTCCCACTGGGACAGGCTTTTGTCTACTTCGTTCTTCTGACTGTTGTGTTCTAGACCCTCATACCTGTTATATAAGGGTAGATGGGAAGGTGAGGTGGGCAGGAACAGGGCTCGCCTACCATCCCGAACAGGAACCTGCCTCCATTCCCCCCCTTGGCCTAGGTCTCCTCCTGCTGCCTGGCGGGATGAGGGAACTTTTGTCTTCTGTGTAGTGGGAGACACTTATGCTATGGCAGTCTCGTGAGTCTGTCTCAGAGAGGGCAGAGTACACCTCCACCAGCCAATTTCCCTCTCCTGACTCCCTGACGCTCCTGAGCCTGCACACCTCCTCCCAAAGCTCCGCTACCTGGCTGAGCAGCTCTTCAATCTGGGCACACCTGCCACAGGCATACCCCTCGCTGCTGCTGTCGGATACCGACAGAAGACTCAGACACACCCTGCAGCCCAAGACCTGGATGGCTGCGCATTTCCCCAAGCCCTCCATCTGAGTAGCCACATCGGTGACTGCCGCTAGAGAGGCCGCAAGAGATGCGGAGGCCATGGTTTTCTGCCTGGTTGATACCATGGCCAGATTCCTCGCAGGCACGTTACAAGTACCAAAAGGAAAGACCGCTGCAAAAAGCAGCGAGAGGCCCTGCCTGCTCACCCTGCCTGTGTGATCTGCCATGTAAACTGTCACGCCCTGTCCTTCTGACGCGCCACTCCCTGTTTGCCCACCCTGTTCACCGCTCTCCTGGTCACTCGCGCTCCCTAGGGGCTGCTTTTGAACGGCCGGGTAGGGGGCACTGCTGGCTCTGCCTACACCTCGTCAGCCTCCCTCATGAGGGCTGCCAGGTCCTGGTGATGCCCTGAGCTGCTTCGAGTGGCCTCAATGCTGAAAAAAAAGCCCTGCCTGTCTTGATCCCCGTCTCCGCTGCAGAACGCATCTGCCCCGGTGCCGATCACCTCCACAAGAAATCCTTTGTTGGATTAAAAATTAGCTAGACAGTTGGGCCCAGAGATTGGTGGTGATTGGTGTTAAATCCAGCTGCAGACTGGTCACCAGTGGTGTTCCCTAGGGATCGGTGTTGGGGTCCATCCTCTTTAATATCTGTATTGATGATTTGGTTGAGGGAATTGAGTGCACCTTCAGTAAGTTTGCAGACGACTCCAAGCTGGGGTGAAGTGTCTAGGAGGCTGAGGGGAGACCGTATTGCTCTTTACAACCACCTGAGAGGAAGTTGTGGGGAGCTGGGTGTCAGCCTCTTCTCACACGTAACTAGTTATAAGACTAGAGAGAATGGCCTCAAGTTGTGCCAGGGGAGGTTTAGGTTGGAAATTAGGAGACATTTCTTCTCAGAAAGAGCAGTCAGGCATTGGAACGAGTTGCCCAGGGAAGTGGTGGCGTCACCATCCCTGGAGGTGTTTAAGGAAAAGTTAGACATGGTACTTAGGGACATGGTTTAGTGGGTGATACTGGTGATAGGGGGGTGGTTGGATCAGACGATCTTGAAGGTTTTTACAACCTTAATGATTCTATGATTGTATGATTCTAAGTGAACCTTCCTCTTGCCCTTTTTGAAGACTGGGGTGACATGGGCTTTCTTCCAGTCCTCAGGCATCTCTTCTGTTCTCCATGACCTTTCAAAGATGATGGAGAGTGGGCTAGCAATAACATCCACCAACTCTCTCAGCACTCCTGGATGCGTCATATCTGGGCCCATGGATCTGTGGATGTCAAGTTTGCCTAAGACATCTCTGAACTGATCCTCTTTGATCAATGGAAAGTCCTCCTTTCTTCAGACTTCCTCCCTTTTCTCTAGGGTCAGAAATTCCTGAGGGCTGATCTTAGCAGTGAAGACTAAAGCAAAGAAGGTATTCAGTAGTTCTCCCTTCTCTGTATCTTTTGTTATCAGGGCACCCACCTCATTAAGCAGCAGGCTCACATTTTCGTTAGTCATCCTTCTGGTATTGATATATTTGAAAAAGCCGTTCTTGTTGTCCTTGACACCCCTTGCCATCTTTAACTCCAAATGAGCCTTGGTCTTCCTTGTTTTTATCACTGCATCCTCTGACAATGTCCCTATATTCTTCCGAAGTGACCTGTCCCCTTTTACATATTCTGTATACTTTCTTCTTCCATTTGAGTCCTTCCAGGAGGTCCTTGCTCATCTACACAGTTCTTCTGCCCCCTTTGCTGGCCTTTTTGCTCTTAAAAATACATTGGTCTTCAGGTTGGAGGAAATGATGTTTGAATACTGACCAGCTCTTTTGGACCCACTTTCCTTCTAGGGCCCTGACCCATGAGATTCCTCCAAGTAGGTCCTTAAAGAGGCCAAAGTTTGCTCTTCTGAAGTCCAGGATTGTGATCCTATTTCTTGCCCGGCTTCCTCCTCACAAGATCCTGAACTCCACCATCTCACAGTCACTGCAGCCAAGGCTCTCAGCCTTCACATCTCCAACCAGCCCTTCTTTGTTTGTTAATAGTAGATCCAGTAGCACACCTCTCCTTGTTAGCTCCTTGACCACCTGTGTCAAAAAGTTGTCATCAATACTCTGCAGGAACCTCATGGGCTGTTTGTGCCTAGCTGTATAGTCTTTCCAGCAGACATTAGGGTGGTTGAAATCCCCATGAGAAACAGGGCTTGTGATTGTGAGGCTACTTCCAGCTGTCTGTAGAAGGCTTCATCTATTCCTTATTCCCAATCAGGTGTCCTGCAGCAAACTCCCACAGCAGTATCAGCCGTGGTAGCCTGCCCTTTAATCCTTACCCATAAGCTCTCAACTCTCTCTTCATCCTGCCATAGGCAGAGCTTGATGCATTCCAGTTGCTCTCACATAATGTGCAACTCCACCAACTCATCTTCCTGGCCGGTCTTTTCTAAAATGCACGCAGTCCTACATGACAACATTCCAGTCATGTGAGCTATCTTACCATGCTTCTGTAATTGCGATGAAATCGTAGTCTTGCAACCTCACACAGATCTCCAATTCTTCCTTTTTACTCCTCATGCTATATGCATTGCTATACAAGCATTTCAGGGAGGTGATCAAGCCTACAGGTTTTCCAGGAGGGGTACAATAGGATCCTTCATGTTCGTGTCCTGCACTTACTTGCCTGGCTGCATGCACCCGCTGGAGACATCTTGACTTAAGCCACTTCTTAATGAATGGGTTGAGAGCAGCTCTAAGGAGAATGACCTGGGGTGTTGTTTGATAAGAAGCTCAACATGAGATGGCAACGTGTTCTTGCAGCCTAGAGGGGCACAATCACCTCCCTCGATCTGCTGGCCACTCTTCTTTTGATGCAGCCTCTCTACTCTGCCCTCATGAGACCCCATCTGGAGTACTGTGCTTAGCTTTGGGGCCCCCAGACTAAGAAGGACATGGACTTGAAGGACATAGAATGAGTCCAGAAGAGGACCACGAAGATGAAAAAGGGCAGAAGCACCTTTCTTATGAAGAAAGGTTGAGAGGGTTAGGGTTGCTCAGGATGGAGAAAAGCAGGCTCCATTATAGCAGCCTTTCAGTACCTACAGATAGCCTAAAAGAAAGCTGGGGAGGGACTCCTTCTCAGGGAGTGTAGTGATAGGACGAGGAATAATGGCTTTAAATGAAAAAAATGGTAGATTTAGATTAGATATTAGGAAGAAATTCTTGTACTCAGAGGTGATGTGCTGGAACAGGTTGTCCAGAGAATTTGTGGATGCCCTATCCCTGTAAATGTTTAAGGCCAGGTTGCATGGGGCTTTGAGCAAGCTGATCTAGTAGTGGAACGTGTCCCTGCCCATGGCACGAGGGGTTGGAAACAGATGATCTTTAAGGTCCTTTTCAGCCAAAACTATTCTACGATTCTATGATTCTCTGTGTATACATTAAATAAATAAATACATAAGTAAATAATAAAATAACAACAACAACAAAAAAGAACAGGACAAGTGCAAGTATTACTAACTGATAAATTTCAATCACCAGTTTTTGTTGACTGAAAAAAATAAAGACCTTCACTTTCCAAGTGTTTTAGCCAAATAAATGTGAAGAACATAGTGTAAGTTTTTTTTTTTCTTCTAAATCCTTAACAATAAGAATTTTATATTAAAAAATAACATAAATTGAGCAAAATAAAGAATGACCATTTTCTATAAATTTAAATAAAGAAGTACTATTGAATGCCTAAATATTGTCAAAAATATTTTAAAAAATTATATTGGTAAAACAAACAAAGTGGAAGAAAAATCCTCATGTTTTGATAATAATAATAGTAGTAATAATAATAATTTTATGTAAAAGCTAAATGAAAAATCAAATTTGAGATATATTATGAATGTTAGAAAATGAACCTTACCAAGACTTTTATATGGCAATATAGAAATTATTAGTTAGTTGTAAATTTATTAAAAATATTACAAATATACATTTTGATGGACTTTATATGTCCATCTTTCACTTCTCTGTTCAATGCTTAAGTATACACAAATTTCGTGTAAGCCAAACATTTCATCAGGAAGTGGAAAGAAAGCAGGATCACCAAGGGAAAAAGTCATCCACTATAATATATTCCCAGACGAATTAAGAAGCCAACTTACTTTTGTTGTACTTTTTTAGTTCCTTTCATAGGACTATTGACAAGCGCTAGCTAGGTGAAACTGGAAAAGAAACTCTGTGTGCATTGTAACTACTACTGCCCTCAGTTAGAATGAGATTTGAAAAATCTGTATTAATTAATGTATATTTCAGATTAAAAAGATTTTAGCACAAGTTGTTCGGGAGGAAGAATTAAGACAGCCAATGGAAAGAGCCTGAAGACAAATCAACAGCTGAAATGTCTGAAACTTTTATCAGTTATCAAAAATAATTGGTAATGTTTAGTGATATATGGAATCTTAAAGATAAACAGAGATATGAGGTGAGACGGCACTTCTTTACTGTTCGAGTGACAGAACACTGAAACAGACTGCCCAGAGAGGTTGTGGAGTCTCCTTCTGTGGAGATATTCAAAATCTTCTTGGATGCCATCTTGCGTAACGTTCTCTAGGTAATCCTGTTTGGCAGGGGGGTTGGACTAGATGATCTTCAGAGGTCCCTTCCAACCTTGGCCATTCTGTGATTCTGTGATATTATTAATTGGATTGCTTTTGCTGAATTTTAATCTCACTTACAACTATTTGAAACTATTGAAGTTGTTGGGTTTATTTATTTATTTTATTTTATTTTATTTTATTTTATTTTATTTTATTTATTTATTTTATTTTATTTTATTTATTTTATTTTATTTTATTTTATTTTATTTTATTTTATTTTATTTTAATTTTTTAGATGTAGGATTCAAATAAAAATTGCTCTTAAAAAGGTTCTGTAATGATTTCAGATTTTATTATTATCTCTCTGATTTTTTGAGAAACAATATACAGGATTTGTATTTTGACAATGAGTACAGCATTGAAGAATCTTCCAGGGTAGATTGTACCTGCACTACATAAAGGTTCCCTAGGCCTCCAACCTTAGATGTTAATCACTCTGGGGGAACCTGATGTACTAATTCTAAGAGGAATAATTCAGATTATAGAGCGGAATGGAAACACTGTGGCTAGGCTCTGTGATAAGAAGGAAACTTGATTGCTCTTGTGCACACCAACACCGATAAACTGCACATTTGCTAATCTGAGCCAACAAGCTGTCATGGTTTTGACAAAATGTTGTACTTTAGTGACCTTTGCTCATATCATTATAATACTAAAACACAGCTCAATCCCAAAAGCTACCTGCCTCCAAGGTGTGACCACCCTCAGTGAGCATGTGCTCTGAATTTCTTTGAGCCTATATCTTTAAACAAAAGCAAGAAAACTTTGCACCAATCGTAACCAAGATATGCATGAGTAGAGTCACTCAAGATCCACCTACAAAATAGAAAATAATATAAATTGGCTTAAGAGAGAGAGGATGGTAGGGGAGGTATCCCATCATAACTTCTGGGATCAGTCAACAGGCTGAGTCTCTCTTCCCCCCTCTTTGGGATAACTTTGGGTAAGTGTTTAACACTTGATTATACCAGATGTCTCAGCGGAAACTTAGAAATCTCTATAGAGTCTTCATACCTTTTAACGCATTTATAGCCAGGCTGTGTTATTCCTACTTTTCGTATTTTGGATGTGTTTTGCAGACTGAGAATTTCTCTGATAATCCAAATAACCTGTGTACCTGTTGCTTTAATAAATTACACTACTCATTAAATCTAGGACTGATAGTTCTGACTGATCACAACCAAACTCTCAAGTGTGGTCATGGTAGTTCATGGAATGCGACTAGATTGAGGGTGTATTACTAATGGCTAATTGGGTATGCTATTAACACAAAATGCATGTTTGTTTGTCTATTTCTTTACTTATTTCAGACTTCCTTTTACTATGTTGTCACTTGAAGAATAATATTTTTCTTTCTCCCTTCAGGTCTTCCTTCCACCAAATCCATTTTCATTTTCAGGACATCTCTTTTAAATTTGTTCTAGTATCACCACAGGAATTACCATGAAATTCTCAGACATCATGTTGATACTTTGTAATACAGAATTCTAGTCATATATATCTGGTTATTCTTAAAGTTAACAAGAATCTTATCTTTGTTTTGTTTTGTTTTGTTGTTTCATATTTGCAAATTATTATTCTGAAACTCATGTTGTGTATCTGATTTAACTTTGAGAATTAATCTTTTGAATCTAGAAAATCCCCAGAAACACAGGTTGGTAATAATTATGTTTAATATTGAAGCAATACACAAAAACATTCTGGCTATCCCTTAGGACATAACCCAACGACGAAGTTAGATCTACAGTTCCAAGATGATTACTTTACTCCATAATCACAAGAAAACTATGAAGACTTTTTTTTTTTTCTCTACTGTGTTTCGCAGTGTATTACATACTGAACAAACAATGACATTCTGCTAAAATACCATTACAAGCAATGTCCAGCACAACTCAACTTAGCTGACGGAGTACAAGCGAAGATCAAATGTATTCTGGTGTGGAGGAAAAGCTGTTTTTGTTGTGTTGTTATTATTGTTGTTGTTGTTATCATTATTTTTCTTTACCAGGGTAAAGAAAAATTACCCTGGTAAAGAAAAATAATCTAAATTTAGAGTAAATCTGTTGGAGGTGAAATGAGAATGGAGTCATTGAGAGCATTAATATTTCTTCAAAGAAATTAATATAATTAATTTTTAACTATTTGTTAACTGAAAGCTACTAATTATTATTTTACCTTTCATGTGATTTATTTCACTACAATATATATAATATACATGTTAGGACATTCTAGCTATTACAGCAGGTAAAGCAGGGGAAAAATGTTTAACTTGTGGATGCCATTGTCCCTTCATTGGAAGTCCTCATTGAGAAACAAGGTTTTCCTGGAAGAGACAGGTCTCCTCAATTTCTCTGACATATTTCTGTGAAGGTTCTTAGACAGATATTTTGGTTGTACTTTTCTGTTTTTCAAGTGGATGATATACTGATGGTATGATAAAATTATTCAATCATTTTTTCCTTAACCAAACTCACCCTTTAACTTGACTGGACAGCCAAAATATAAGATCTGATATATTTTAATTAGGAGACAAAACTGATGTTGTGATTAATTGAGGGGAATTTCTTTCACTGCAGATTTGGGAACAGATTTTAGAATTTTTGAATTTAAAACAACATTAAAGCTTGTTATTATAGTTTTATGAACACTGAGTTGTGATGTACAACTCTCTTGCTCGGAATGTCATAGGTTTATGCTGTCATATTAGAAGGATAATTTACACTATTGATTAAATTTCATGGAAAAAACGTTCTACCTTAGGTAGAAGAAAATATGATTGTTTTACATATGAATCTATTTATTTATAATGAAGTGATGTCCAGTAGTTTAGTTAAAGATGGACACAGAATACAGATGAAATGTAAACCGTGGTGGGGAGGCTTTTTAATTTTTTTCATTACAATCTTTCTATCAGCGCTTGTATCACATCTTGACCTAAAATGTATGGTCTTTCCAGATATATAAGACCATAAAACTTCATTTATTTTTTTTTTGGTGTATTTTATGTTAAAAATATTCTGTTCAGAAATGCTGGTGTCCTAAAATGCAAACTCTTAATAAATATGGTCTAAGTTCTTCTAAATTTCCCAGCTGGCATGAGAAGTCTTTCTCTCTTAATATACTTGCATTATCATATTCCATCATCTTTTTCCTTTTTTCTCTCTTTTTTTTTTTTTTTTTTAAGTGACTGATAGTTTAGTGGTTTTCTAATTAAGTATTATTCATTGTCTTCAATTACGAGTGATAGTTTTATTATGTATTGTAAAGAATATTGCAGTAAATTATAGAATCATAGAACAGTTTGGATGACATCAGTCTGACTTCAGTGCTGGGGAAGTTCATGAAACAGATTATCTTGAGGGTCATCATGTGGCACTTACAGGGCAACCAGGTGATCAGGCCCAGTTAGCATGGGTTTATGAAAGGCAGGTCCTGACTGACGAACCTGATCTCTTTCTATGACAAAGTGATACACTTATTGGATGAGGGAAAGGCTGTGGATGTGGTCTACCTTGACTTCAGTAAGGCTTTTGACACTGTTTCCCACAAAATTCTCCTCAAGAAACTGGCTGCTCATGGCTTGGACTGGTGTACACTTCGTTGGGTTAAAAACTGGCTGGATAGCCAGGCCCAAAGAGTTGTGGTGAATGGAGTTAAATCCAGTTGGAGTCCGGTCACTAGTGGTGTGCCCCAGGTCTAAGTATTAGGGCCAGCCCTCTTCAATATCTTTATCGATGATCTGGATGAGGGGATTGAGTGCACCCTCAGTAAGTTTGCAGAAGACAGCAAGTTAGGTGCATGTATTGATCTGCTCAAGGGCAGGAAGGCTCTGCAGGAGGATCTGGATAGGCTGGACCGATGGGATGAGGTCAACTGCATGAAGTTCAACAAGGCCAAGTGCCGGGTCCTGCACCTGGGGTACAACAACCCCAAGCAGTGCTACAGGCTGGGAGAGGAGTGGTTGGAAAGCTGCCTGGCCGAGAAGGACCTGGGAGTACTGGTTGATAGTCGGCTGAATATGAGCCAGCAGTGTGCTCAGGTGGCCAAGAAGGCCAACAGCATCCTGGCTTGTATAAGAAACAGGGTGGCCAGCAGGACTAGGGAATTGATTGTCCCCCTGTAGTTAGCTCTGGTGAGGCCGCACCTTGAGTACTGTGTTTAGTTTTGGGCCTCTTGCTACAAGAAGGACATGGAGGTGCTCGAGCAAGTCCAGAGAAGGGCGACGAAGCTGGTGAGGGGTCTGGAGAACAAGTCTTACGAGGAGAGGCTGAGGGAGCTGGGATTGTTCAGCCTGGAGAAGAGAAGACTCAGGGGCGACCTTATTGCTCTCTTTAGGTACATTAAAGGAGGCTGTAGTGAGGTGGGGATTTGTCTATTCTCCCACGTGCCTGGTGACAGGACAAGGGGGAATGGGCTAAAGTTGCGCCAGGGGAGGTTTAGGTTGGATATTAGGAAGAACGTCGTTACTGAAGGGGTTGTTAGGCATTGGAATGGGCTCCCCAGGCAAGTGGTTGAGTCAAGTGGTTGAGTCACCATCCCTGGAGGTATTTAAAAGACATTTAGATGTAGATCTTAGTGATACGGTTTAGTGGAGGACTTGTTAGTGTGTTAGGTCAGAGGTTGGACTAGGTGATCTTGAAGGTCTCTTCCAACCTAAATGATTCTGTGATTCTGTGATTCTGTGATGCAGTGGTTTCACCCTGATGGGCAGCTAAACTCTACCATAATATCTCTCTCACTCCCCATCCCCTAAGGAAGAGGGGAAGAAAATGCAATGGAAAAAGGCTCAAGGGTTGAAATAAAGACAAGAAGATGGCTCCCCAGTTACTGTCATGGGCAAAACATACTCAGTGTAGGGAAATCAATGTAATGTATTGCCTATTGCTAACAGATTAGAGAAATGAGAAATTAAAGCAAACTAAAAACACTTTTCCCTCATTCTTCCTCTCTTACCTCTTTCCCTCAAGGGGCACGGAAGTACAGAAATGAGAGTTACGGTCAGTCCATAACACTTTCTCATCTGTTGATCTTTCATTCTCACTCTTCCCGTGTTCCAGTGTGAGGTCCCTCCCACAGGATGCCAACCTTCTTGAGTTGATCCTATCTGAACTTCACAGAGGCTGAAGTTCTTCAGGAACAGATCCAACATGGGTCTGTACCATGTGGTCCATCCTTCAGGAGTGGGCTGTTCCAGCATGGGTCCCCCATGGGTGGCAACTACCACCAGATCATCTGTTCCACCATGGGCTCCTTTCTACGGGCTGCAGGTCTGTTCTGGAGTCTGCTTCTGTTGGAACTCTCCATGGGCTGCAGCTTCCTTCAAGCCACATCTGCCTGCTCCACTATGGGCTTCTCCAAAGGCTGCAGCATGGAGATCCGGTCTGCTGTGGTACACCATGGGTTTCAGAGGGACATCCTGCTCCACCATGGTCCTCCCCAAGGTCTACAGGAAAGCATCTGGTCCAGTTCTGGAGCACCTCCTTCTTCCTTGGTGTCTTCAGAGATGTTTCTCCCTACTTTTTCTCACTCTTCTCTCCTAGCTGCTGTTGCACAGCATTTTTTTCTTTCTTAAATCTGCTCTCTCAGAGGCACAACTGGTGTTGCTCATTGGCTCCACTTTGGCCAGTAGCAAGTCCTTTTTGGAGAAGCCTGGAAATGGCTCTTGTCTAACATGGGGTAGCTTCTGGACTCTTCTCACAGAGGCAGCCACTGCAGCCCCCCACTATGAAAATTTTGCCATGTAAACCGAATACATTTGGCATGGACCTTAAGACCATCTAGTTCCAGCCCTTCTGCCATGGGCAGAGACACATTCCAATACATCAGGTCACTCAGAGTACCATCCAACTTGGCTTTAAACATTTTTAGAGATGGGACATCCAAAACTACTCTGGGTAACCTGTTCCAATGTCTCACCATCACTCTTATTGTGAAAAATTTCTTCTTTATACCTAACCTAAATCTACCCTCTTTCAGTTTAAAGACATTACCCATTGTCCTATCACAACAAGCCCTTATAAAATGTCCCTCTCCAGCTTTAGTGTAGGCCTCCTTTAGGTTCTGGAAGGCTGCAATAAGGTCTTACCCAAAGAATATCTTCTCCATGCTGAACAACTCCAACTCCCTAAGCATCTCTTCACAGGAGAGGTACTCCAGCCCTCTGATAATTCTCTGGACTTGCTCTAATAGGTCCATGTACTTATATTTGGGGTCCCAGAGCTGAACACAGTACTCCTGGTGGGGTCTCACAAGAACAGAGTAGACTGGGAGAATAACCTCCCTCAGCCTGCTGGCCAAGCTTCATTTGATGCATCCCAGGATATGATTGGCTTTCTGGGCTTCAAGCTCATATTGCCATCTTATGTTGAGCTCCTCATCAACTAAAACCCCATGGTCCTTCTCCTCAGAGCTGTTCTCAAACCATACCTCATCCAGCTCCCAACCTGTACTTGAGATTGCCCCAGCCCAGACGCAGAACCTTGCACTTGGCTTTGTTGAATTTCATAAGATTTGCACGGGCCCACTTCTCAAGCCTGTCTAGGTCCCTTTGAATGGCATCCCTTCCCTCCAGGATGTCAACCATACCATACAGCTTGGTGTCTGTTAACTTGCATAGTGAGGGTTCCCTCTACAAGGTCTCTATTGCAAGATTTGTATTCCAGCCTACTATTAAAGCTAATCGTTGTTGTTTTTATATCCACAAACATGTTAGTGTGAGAATAAAAATGAGATTCAACTAGTTACTAAACTACTCCACATACAACCATGTTTATGGTTCTGAATAGAAATAAGGCAGTTCTTAAAAAGGTACTAATGGAAGCTGCTGTGAAATTTCCCTTCATTAGTGAATTAGGCTATAAAGCACAGATGAGCACAGAGGTTTTTGATTAGCTTTTAAATTATTTTAATGACAGAACATAACACATACAAGACAAAAATAAATTCAATAGCTACAGACTCAGTAGCAGCAGTAGAAGTCTGACACAAGTATCTCAAGTTTAATGTGGTGGGCCTTTGATTGAATGTTTTCTTTCTAGTACCTTACTAGTTTCTGTCCTATGTACAAAGTTCATAGCTATCAAACAAACAAACAAATAAACAAACAAACAAAACAAAACAAAACAAAACAAAAAGATGAGAAAGGTAAAACTATTTGTTTGTGGGATTAAAAAATGTATCATAATATGTTTATTTTTACCACCCCTTTTACAGGTTGTATATTTAACATTTTCCTATTAACATAAGATTAAAAAAAGAATTTGGAAAAAAAAAATCTGTGTTTTGATACAGTGATTCTCCAATGTTATTTTATTCCTTTTTTTTAAATAGGGCTCAGTATTATCTTTGCTTTAGAGTTGTACATAGTTGCTGAACAAAACAGTGTCTGAAACTTTGTAAATACAGTTATCTCCTAAACCTTAAAGCTTGTGGGGATGATGAAATATTTTCTTCTTTCTCAGCAGTGACAGTTCTATGTCTTTTTCAAGTAGAACCAACAAGCCAGCATGGCATATTTTCATCTTGAAGTCACAATACTTACCAGGGACAAACTACAAGACCCTCAAGTTGCATTTATTCTGAAGAAGCAAGACAAGCATAATCTACCTATCAAAGTAATAGTACAATCAAGAGTTCCAACTACTGCAAACTCAACCCAAGCATAATTTGTGTTGACTACATTTAAACAAGAAGAGCAGTGATAAAAACAGAAATAACAATTACCCGCAGATTTAAATACACCTGACAGCAGATTACATTCTGTAATGTAGATTTTGCTACAATGACAAAAATGCCTGAACTGTGACTATGTACTTCCATTATTTTTTTATTCAGCTTAAAATTTTTATATTAGCAAAACAAAATGCATCTATTGTGTATATGCAGCAAGTACAGTTCAGAAATAATGTATAACTTCTGAGGACATGTTATGCAAAGAAGAATATTTTCTAGTTTTTACTTTCAGTGAATTGTGTTTCCATTCTTTAGGTTTATGACTCCAAGAAAATAGTTTCTGAATTGTTTCAGTAAGAATGTTTTCCAAATATTATAATTAAATATTTCCCTCTAATCCCTTCATTTTTTTTTCATTTAAATCTCTACAATGAAGTTTGATTATTTACATTTCCATCAATGCGATTATAGTGAATGTAATTTAAAAATAAGAAATTATTAAGGAACAATAAGATTATGATTTTTGTTGTTGTTGTTAAAGCATATTCAAGTATAAACACAATTTTTGCTAAGATGCAGCCAATGTTTTTATAAAGATTCTTCCTTGTTTTGTACCAGTCATTTTTATGGTTACTTGCAGAAG
The DNA here is from genome assembly GCF_964034855.1 of Anser brachyrhynchus. Lineage (NCBI taxonomy): Eukaryota > Metazoa > Chordata > Aves > Anseriformes > Anatidae > Anser > Anser brachyrhynchus. The sequence continues at coordinate 28,051,143 of NC_137697.1, forward strand.
AAAATAAATGCCAAATCCTTTCATTTTTAATATTGAACTTGACATGAGCTGGAAGTTCTGCTTTTCATGAAGAAGACTAAGAGACTTGGTCTACTATACCTCTTCACCCAATCAGATGGTTGTGTTTTCTTAAAGATTATGTCAGCAGGGTATTGGTGTCTATTAACTTGCATAACAGCAGAATTTACAAATCTTATATGCACGTAAGGGAAAACAAAACAAACAAAAAGAAATATAGCTGAGGGTGGAGTATATAATTACACAGTTTGAATACCTAAACCAGCATTAGGAGAGGGTTGCTTGCAGATCTTCACATAAGGACATGTATAGGGAGAAGAATATCTTTTATGAAACATCTCTGCAACTACATGAAATTTTGGGTCCAGTTATCTCCCCACTAACCTGCTATTTACACAGCTCAGTCATTACTTTTGTTAGTTACTGTTTTAAGGAACTTGCTGTCAGCATGCAGCAGAAGCCCCACAGCCCCGAGAAGAGCGAAAGGGATGCAGATTGAGTCCATGCCCTGAAATAAAGAACAAGCAGAAAGAACACCTGCTTTCTGCTTGAGTAAGCACTCTGACAGTTACCTCTTAAAAGACTGCCCCAAAATAATTTTATAAAAGTTATTGACATTGTTAAAATTTTTACTTTTTATAACTCTAGCACTATTTGCTAAATTGTAAATAATTTATAGTGTGTGGATTAATAAGTAACATGCAGTAAAACATCCAGAAGAGAAGATAATTACTCAATTGTCAAATGAAGTAACAACAGTTTTCCCTGCAGTGAAATTTCTACCACTGTAATTAGGTTATGTCATACTTTACCCTGAAGGGAATATTAAAAACATGAGACCAGCCAGTTCCATCCACTGCATTTTTCTATTTATAGCTTAGTGCTAAATTGCTGCCTTCATGATGCAGCAAAGACATCAATAACAGAATAACAACTCTTATGTTGCTCAATTAAGTTTGCTACATGGGTATTAATGTAAATATGGATCTTGTAAGAGAATTCTGTTGACTAATCATTTGTACTATAATAGAAATTATATGAATGATGATTTCAAAAAAAAAGAAAAAAAAACACAAAAGAAATACATAGAAGTGGGGAAAAAAATAGCAATAACCATATCTGCATAGGATATACATACGTTGTCATACTGAATGTATTTTTTTTTTTTAAAGAACCTTAAAACAAACACATAGTAACTGCTGGTTTATAGTTTTATGTGATATAAAGAATCACCTACCACCTATCAGCCCATTTTTCAAAATGCGATATAAAATTATTCATTTTGATCTCACCACATATTTGTGTTCATGTTTATATATCAAAAAATGTTATTCACCAGTGTGAATACTGTGTGGTTTTCCATGTGTATCTGATAAATAGGGAAACTGAATGCTTTTATGCCTTGTGTAAAATTGTGCTGCATTTCTTTTTCTCTAGAAAACCAGATTGTATTGCTAAGTGAATCACTTAATGGAGAAAAAGCACCAGAAGGAAATGGATTTGCAAAGTCTTCAGTGAGTTGGATGAATCTTAAAATGCTTGACATGTATAAAATGGGAAACATCGCTAGCTTCATTTTCTCCCTGAAGTAAAGGTAAAAATTAGAGAGGCATCTGGTTCAAGATCTGAGCTTTCCTTTAGAAATGAGATTACTTTGTAAAGCAAATTATAAAATACTTTAGGTGCAGGATGAAGTTTTGTGATTTGTGCTACAACAGTGCAAAAATTGAATGAAATTTCTGATTAATGGATTGACGTTAAGCAACCTGTGTATGCTAAAAATGTGTATCACACTATTATTATTAATTATATTTCTCCTATCATCGACTTGCTTCTCAATTCTGTTCCTGCTGAAAAAAAAAATAAATAAATAAAATAAAATAAAATAAAATAATATAAAATAAAATAAATGAAATAAAATAAAATAAAATAAAATAAAACAAAATAATAAAATAAAATAAAATAAATAAAATAAAAAGCTGCTTTTGAATGACTGTCAAATTCATCAAGTGAGAAGATTTCTGTTGCATTATATCCCAATTAATAGAATTTACTTCATGCAAGTGTAACTTTTATAAATACCTGACATCTACTATACAACTGATTCATTTATTACCAAGAAAGACTAATAAAGAGAGTTGCTTATTTTTAATTATCTACTGAAGTATGAACTGATTGTAAGATACTTGTATGAAATACAGCAACATTTTAATTGTGTCTAACAAAATAATGCTATTTGTTACAATTTTGTTGGATAGTTAAGTCATAGCTCAGGAAAGAAGAGGGGAAATTTCCATTTCTTATTTGGTTGAGACAATATGGTTGATATCATCTTTTTGGTGAAGAGCTCCAAGGAATTTTTCCTTGTCACGGATAAGCAAAAAGTCAGTTTTATACGTTGTTCAAAAAGACAGCCTCTTTGCTACCATAATGCCCTGTAAAACCTCAGTTCACTTCTGACTCACAGGAATGTCAATGGCAATGCTCTTAGATGTTTTGCTGGAAGCTTCATATTTGAAGTTCTAACATAGTGCAAGTCAGTGTATGAAATTCAGTGGGTTGCTGACTTGAGGTGACACAACTATAAGACAAAATTTATAAAGGGTCATGCAGGTTTTGATACTTCAGGCAATACTGCTTTGCAGAAGTTTGGAGGAAATCATTTTTGCAAATCTAGAGTGTGAAAACACCAAAGAAAGACAATGTTTAATGATACCTTTGGCTGTGTTAACAAGAAGGCTACAGCCATCACATCCATCCTGAAGGTCTTGTTGACATGGAACAGTAATTCTAAATCAGAATGGTTTCCTGAGGTAGAAGACCCAGGCATAGGCACTGTCACTATCTTGAACAGATGTAACAGTGTTACTCTTAAAGCCGTCCTGAGACTTTACTAAATGCTGTTGCTATTGAAAGCTATAAGTACAGACATATTTTTGGTTTCTGTCATCAGAAAAAAGAAGCAAAGATTCTTCTGCATCTTAAATGTTAGAGTATGTCTAATAACTGTTTCTAGAAACTCAGCATCTGGCAAACATGGAATTATGCATACATGCCTCTGTATGTACAAGTGCGCTTGCTTATTGATGGATTCTATTATAAAAAGTGCTAAAATTTTCTATAATCTGTCTGCAGGTGCTATGGTCATATGGACATGGTTTAGTGATGGAACTTGTTAGTCCAGGTTGAAGGATGGACTTAAGATCTTAAAGGTCTTTCCCAACCTAAATGATTTTATGAGTCTCTATAGCTTAGTTAAGTGAGTGAAAAATATACACCTGAAAATATATTTGTTAAATAGTCATCTTTTTCCCTTCTTCCCTTTCTTCCCTTTCTTAAAAGAGCATCAGTGCTTTGCACTAGCTACTATGTTGACCATTTGATGGATTAATCTCTATTCCTCCCTTACTAATGTGCACCAGCCAGCATCCAAAGACACCAAGACTGTTCTGGGACTATGAGATATTTAAGTCTCTGTGTCCTACCAGGACTCTGTTTCCCTTCTGACACTACTAACAAGGATGACAATTAAGAATAATTGTGACAGTGGTTTAATTAGATTTCTAACTTCAACCAGCAGGAGTACTGGCTTTTTTTTTTTTTCCTTTTTCTTTTTTAAGTTTCATTTCGTTTATTTTTTATTTATTTATTTTTGTTTGTTTGTTTGTTTATTCTGTATGTCACTGTGTGGCACCTTTAGTAAAATACTTTCAGTCATAATCTGTTAAAGCAAGACAAGAGACATTAACCTAGTAGTGATAGAAGACTCTGTATTGTGTTTCTGTTTTTGTGTGTTGTGTCAGTTTACCATACATTTTTCACCCATAAGTGAATTGAATGTGATGAAAGCAATCGAATGTGATGAAATCCTCCAAACTGTTACAATAAAAAAAAAATAATAAAAAATAAGAATTCTAATAATTGAGGTTTACCATCTTGTGAGAGATCCTGTATTTACACTGGTTAATGGCCATCTCTTATATTTCAAATATATGTTGAATTTGATATATTCTTCCCTTGATGAGCAAAATCTTCTGATATATTTGAATGTTAGAGAAAAATCCGGCCAGAGGATATAAAACATTCCTTTTCCATAGCTTATTCTTCTCCAGATTAGTGTGTTGACAAGTACAGTTATCAGCTAGATTGCTAAAATTGTCTATAAAGATTCCATAGGGCTATGGATATGTGGAAAAATATTCTTAGCTCCTTTCTATTAATTCTGAATAAAATAAGATGGAACCTTATAAATATGATACTGTAAGAGAATAATACTGGTGTACTTTCTCATAAACTCAGACCATGTTTTCTTGTGATTTGTCTTCTTTTTTTTCTCTAAATTTGCAAGATCATATTTGTATTGACTGAACTTTCAGAATATTTTATTTTCCAGCGTTTTGAAGTAACACTGCCATTTGCTTTTCCATATTCATACTACAGTAAGAATGTGTTTATTTGGCTTATTCTCTGCAGTCTCTGATTAGATAAGTGCATACTAGTTGTTTCTTCTGCTGTGGTATGTGGTCTGACATCCAAACTGTGTTGTGAAAGGGTGTTTTTCTCTGTTATAACATTTTTCCTTTATTCTTTGATTGATGCAGATATGATCATGTTTTAATTTGAAATATTTTCTGAACAAATATTTGAAGTTATCACATTAGCTGAAGATATTTAATAAATGAAAATAACATCAAAAATATTTTTTCTGTATGAATATACAAATATGTTAAAAAGATATGCTGAGCAGAGCTTGACTTATATACTCAAGTTAAACATGAAACATACCAAGCTAATAAGAGCAAATGTAGAAGACAAGACTAATGAGACAAAGATAAAGGACAAAATGTTTTGCAGCATTCAAGGAACAAGAGGAATTAATTATAAGTGTCAAGTCACAGTAAGGTTCTTTTTGCTCAGTGGCAGGGAAAAAAAAAAAAAAAAAAAAGTTGCTGAAATGTGACTTCAGGTCCTCTTTTGACTTCACTTTCCTGAAAAGAAGTATTCTGCTCTTAGCAGAGCTGAGCTCAGAAGAAGCTGCAAAATCATCTCTAAGAAACCAATCTTTTTTGACTTGTGTTCATGGACTTGTGTCTATGATTCTATGATTCTCACTCCTCAGAAATATGTTGTACTTTCAGGAATCATAGAATGTAGTCGCAGAATTGTTTGGGTTGGCAGAGACCTTAAAGATCATCTAGTTCTAACCCCCTTGGTATGGGCAGGGATACCTTCCATTACAACAGTTTACTCAAAGCCCCATCCATACCAGATTTGAACAGTTCCAGGAACAGGGTATCCACAGTTTCTCTGGGCAACCTCTCTTTCTGGGCAACCTGTTCCAATGTCTCACCACCCTCATAGCAAAGAACTTCTCCTAATATTTAATCTAAATCTACCCTCTTTCAGTTTAAAGCTGTTACACCTTGTCATATCACCACAAGCCCTGATAAAGAGTCCCTCCCCATCTATCCTGTAGGCCCTCTCTAGGTAATGGAACGTCATTATAAGGTTTCCCCAGAACCTTCTCTTCTCTAGGCTGAACAATCCCAACTCTCCCAGCTTGTCTTCACAGGATAGGTGCTGAAGCGTTCTGAACATCTCTGTGACCATCCTCTGGACCATAACATGCTTATGTCTTTCTTATGCTGCAGGCCCCAGAGTTGAAGTCAGTACTCTTGGTGGGATCTCATGAGGAATGTGGGGAATGGAGTAGATTTGACCTGCTAGTTATACTTTTTTTTTTTTTTTTTTGGTACAGCCCAAGATTCAGCTGGCTTTCTGGGCTGCAAACAGACATGGCTGGCTCATGTTGAGCTTCTCATACCCCCAGGTATCCACAGGGTTTTTTTCTACCCACTCACTGCTCAACTTTTATTCATGTTTGGGGTTGCCAAGGTGCAGGACCTTGCACTTGGCCTTGTTGAACCATGTGATGTTCACACAGGTCCATCTCTCAAGCCTGCCAAAATCCCTCTGGATGGTATTCCCTCCCTCCAGTATGCAGACCACACCACACAGCTTGCTGTCATCCACAAACTTGCTGAATATGCACTCAATCACACTGTCCATGTCACCAGCAAAGATGGTAAATAATACCGGTCCCAAAACAGAACCCCAAGGGACACCACATGTCACTGGTCTCCACTGGACGTTGAGCCATTGACTGCAACTCTTTGAGTGTGACCATCCTGTCAATTCTTTATCCAACAAGTGCTTCATCTATCCACTCATCAATGTCTCTTCATTTTAGAGACAATAATTTTGTGCAGAATAGTATTAAATGCTCTGCACAGCTCCAAGTATATGATGCCAGTTGCTCTTCCCTTATCTACCAGTGCTGTAACCACAGTGGAGAAGGCCACTAGATTTGTCAGGCATGACAAATGAAGCCATGTTGTCTGACAGTAACCACCTCTCTGTTTTCTGCACACCTTAGTATGGTTGCCAGGATGATCTGCTTCATGATCTTGATGGGCACAGAGGTGAGACTAACTGGCCTGTAGTTCCCTGGCTATTCTTCTTTTCCCTTTTTTCAGTCAGTGGCAAGTGCACCTGACTGCCACGACTTTTCAAATGTGAAAGTGTATTAGTAATTTCATCTGCCAGTTCTCTCAGGACCATCAGGTGCATCTTCTCAGATCCCATTGATTTGTGCACTTAGGTTGGCCTTAGATGGCCAATGATCATCACGGGCTATCAGTTTTTCCCTTTCTTGCTTCCGTCTCTAAAAATCTAACTTGATATGTGAACAGTGCAATAGAAATACCAGATTCCCAGCTTCACCAGATGTTGAGATAAAAAAGTTTTGTATCTGCTAGAGTTTATATTTGCTTATCAACGTGTGCTTCAGTGCAGTGAAGGTGAAAGTGAAGAAAATAATTGTCAAGAACAATAAAAATATTTTCACTCTTGGGAGAAATAAGTCAACACCACAAGCCAGCATACTATTATATTGCAGCTGCTGATGTCCTCCCTGGCACGCTATGCCATAAAAATCCCATCAGTGTTTGTCTGTACTATTTGTGTAGTTCAAGGCTTCACCCTTGACCTTTGAAGAAGATCTGTACTCTCAAACAGAGTCTCACTGAAGGGACTCAGGTAGGCAGAGCAGCACATTATAATGCTTTACACTGCTGGATCTGCAGACGGGAAATCCCTGCAGGAAAGGAATTTTATAAAAGTGTACTTCCTGGGGAAATAAAAAGTATTTTATCTCAGGAAAACGTGCCTGTATAATACATCTTCTATAACAGTGATGTGCTTTAATGATGTCTGTGTGCTGAAAAAAAAAAAAAAAAGAAAAAAAAGTGTCCCAAATTACTATTCAACAGACTAAGTACTGCCACTATACTCATTTACTCATTTGTGGTGTATTTCATTTATACATATACACTACTGTACTGGTCCTAAATACATGCAATAATAGTAGTAATAGTACTTTTGTTTGCAGAGTTTAGAAAGAGTAAAAGCATCAAGTAAAGATTCAGAAAACAGTCCTGAAGGACTAATTTATGATCTGGAAAGATAATGGGAAATATCAATTCAGACAATGAAGAGATCAGTACACTAAGATTTTATTAAGAGAAACTGAGGCAGCCTGCTACTATTTGTGCACAGATTTGAGGTAGTTTTCTGAAAGCAGAGGACACTTTCATCTTTAAGAAAGCAGTCTGACCAGACTATATACTGATTTTCTTATCATTTATAATATTTGGACTTCTTTTAGGTCTCCCACTGTTGAGATGACAGGGCATTTTGTCATACCATTTTGATCCTTTCCTACTCATTATTCTCTTAGATCATGGACCAGACTGTCTTTGCTCACCTTGAACTACAGAGGCTCTGTACTACTGCTACTATTCTTTTCAATACCTGACAGTTGGTGTTTCCAACATTCAGCCTTTTGCCTTGAACTTCCTACTTTGCAAAAGTCTTCTCTCTCAGAGAAGAGATCTACCTAGATCTACTTCTTGATGTCCATGCCTGTGCACATGTATACTTTCAAATGATGTACAGAATCTTAAGTATTTAAACCTATGTAGCAGTAAGGGTCATTTCATTTGCTAATATTCATTCTACCTTTACCTTACAACTCTCTAACTTCCGAATCAAGCTACTGTGACAGTGTTTTCCAGAACTTCTGCACATTTCTTTTCCTGTGTTATACTCATGCATTTTTTCTCATGCCTTGCATCTGCAAACCCCAATTCTCTTATTGTGCTGGGTTCTCATAAAAAGTAAGTGTCAGTCTTGTGAGAATCACCCCTTTTTTCTTACCTGTTCCTACCTATTATTTTGTAGGGCTTAGTTTATATTACAGAGATATTTAGTGAATAACAAGATCGTAGTCCTTTAAATATGCTGGAAGCAGTACACAATAATAAGTACAAAAGAGAGCTTAGCAACCAATCAGAACATAACGTTCATAAATAATTAAGCATACTCTAGTCCACGTTAATATAATCACAGCAGGAACAACCCAATTGAGTGAGCCCCAATGAAAATCATATATTGCTAGGAAAAAGCATAGTAAATGACAATATCATCCTAACCTTCATCTTCGCCATCTGCTGTGCTGGATGGTCAGTGAAGGAAGGGAAAGAGGTGCTCCAGGCACTGGAGCTTCACTCTGCAGTCTGCAGAGCGGGCCGTGGTTAGGTAGGTTGTCCACCTGCAGCTACTGGTGTACCACATTAGAGGAGGTATCCAGCAGGTGGATGTGCCCTAAAGGAAGCTGCAGCCCATGGAAAGCCCATCTAGGAAGAGGACACCCACACTGGAACAGTTCAGGATGAACTGTTGATCATGAAAAAGACCCATCTCACAGAATCACAGAATCAGAGAATGGTTGAGGTTGGAAGGGACCTCTAGAGATCATCTAGTCCAACCCTGCTGCTCAAGAAGGCTCACCTAGAACACATTACACAGGATTGCATCTAGGCAGGTTTTGAACATCTCCAAAAAAGAAGACTCTACAACCTCTTTGGCAACCTGTTCCAGTGCTCTGTCACACAAACCATAAAGTTTTTCCTCATATTGCGATGAAATCTTCTGTCGTTCAATTTATACCCATTGCCACTTGTCCTATCACTGGCCATCACTGAGAAGAGTTTTGCCCCATCCTCTTTACATTGTCCCCTCGGGTATCTGTAGAGGTTGATAAGGTCACCTCTCAATCTCCTCTTCTCTAGGCTAAGCAGGACCAGCTCACTTAGTCTTTCATCATAGGACAGATGCTCTAATCCCTTAATCATCTTCATGGCTCTACGCTGGAACCTCTCTAGGAGTTCTATGTCCCTTTTGTACTGGGGAGACCAGAACTGGACACAACATTCTGCGTGTGGCCTCCCCAGAGCTGAGTAGAGGGGGAGGATCACCTTTCTTGACCTGCTGTCCACTCTCCTCCTGATGCAGGCTAGGACCCCATTGGCATTCTTGGCCACACAGACACACTGCGGGATCATGGTTAACTTGTTGCCCACCACGACCCCCAGGTCCCTCCCTGCGGAGCTGCTCTCCAGCAGGTCAGCCCACAACCTGTACTGGTGCCTGTGGTTGTTCCTCCCCAGGTGCAGGATCCTGCACTTGCCCTTGTTGAATCTCATGAGTTTCCTCTCTGCCCATCTCTCCAGCCTGTCTAGGTCCCTCTGAATGGCTGCACAGGCCTCTGGTGTGTCAGCAACTCTGTCAATCTTTGTATCATCCACATACTTGCTGAGGGTGCATTCTGTCCCTTCATCCAGGTCATTGGTGAATAAGTTGGATAGCGCTGGACCCAGTACTGACCCCGGGGGTACACCACTAGCCACAGGCCTTCAACTAGACTTGGCACTGTTGAGCACAACTCTCTGAGCTCTTCCATCCAGCCAGTTCTCACTCCACCCCACTGTCCATTCATGGATCCCATGCTTCTGGAGCTTTCCCAAGAGGATGTTATGGGAGACAGTGTCAAAAGTCTTGCTGAAGTCAAGTTAGACAACATCCACTGCTCTCCTCTCATCCATCCAGCCAGTTATCTCATCATAGAAAGCTATCAGGTTGGTTAAACATGACTTCCCCTTAATGAATCCGTGTTGACTGCTCCTGCTCACCTTCTTTTCCTCCATGTGCTTAGAGGTGGCCTCAAAGATGAGCTGCTCAGTCACCTTTTCTTAGACTGTGGTGAATCTTACTGGCCTGCAGTTCCCTGGGTCTTCCTTCTTGTCCTTATTGAAGACTGGAGTAATGTTGGCTTTTTTCCAGTCCTCAGGCAGCTCTCCTGTTCTCCAAGACCTTTCAAAAATGATAGAGAGTAGCTTAGCAATAACGCCTACCAGTTCCCTTGGGACCCTTGGGTGCATCCCATCAGAGCCCGTAGATTTGTGAGTGTCTAGCTTGCCTAAATAGCCTCTAAACCAATCCTCTTCAACCAGGGGAAAGTCTTCCTCTCTCCAGGTTTTCTCTCATTTCCAGGCTCACCAGTGCATGGAGGCTAGCCTTAGCAGTGAAGACTGAAGCAAAGGAGGCATTCAGTAATTCTGCCTTCTCTGTATCTGCCATCACCAAAACACCCACTTCACTTAGCAGCACACCCACATTTTCCTTAGTCTTCCTTTTGCTTCTGATGGATTTGAAAAAGCCCTTCTAGTTATCCTTAAAGTCGCTTGTTAAATTTAATTCTAACCAGGCCTTGGCCTTCCTCATTGCATCCCTGCATTCTCTGACTGTTCCTATATTCCACCCAAGTGGTCTGTCCCTTCTTCCACATCATGTATGCTTTCTTCTTCTGTTTAAGTTTTCCCAAGAGCTGCTTGCCCATCCACACAGGTCTCCTGCCCTCCTTGTTTTACTTTTTTCTTGTAGGGATGCACTGATCATGAGCTTGGAGAAAGTGGTGCTTGAATATTAGCCAACTCTCCAGGGTCTCCTTTCCCTCTAGGGTCCTGGCCCAGGGTATTCCTCCAATTAGGTCCCTGAAGAGATCAAAGTTAGCTGTCTTGAAATCCAGGGTTGCAGTCCTGCTTTTTGCCCTGTTTCCTCCTTGCAGAATCTTGTGATCACTGCAGCCGAGACTGCCCTCAACCTTCACGTTTCCTACTAGACCATCTCTGTTTGTTAGTATCAGGTCCAGCAGCACCCCTCTCCTTGTTAGCTCATCTACCTACCACCTGTGTCAAGAAGTTATCCGCAATGTTCTGCAGTAACCTCCTGTTCTTTTTGTTCTGAGCTGTGTTGTCTTCCCAGAAAATATTGGAGTGCTTAAAGTTCCCCATAAGAAACAGAGCCTGTGAATGTGAGGCAACTTGCAGCTGCCTGTAGAAGGCCTCATCTACTTCCTCTTCCTGATCCAGTAGCCTGTAGTAAACACCCACCACAATGTCACCCCTGTCGACCTGCCTTTTAATTCTCACCCATAGGCTTTCGACTTGCACTTCATTTTTTCCTAGGCAGAGCTCCATATGTACCAGCTGCTCACTCATGTAAAGGACAACTCCACCACCTCACCTTTCTGGCCTGTTCTTCCTATAAAGCGCAAAGCCATCCATGGCCACTTTGCAGTCATGAGAGCTGTCCCATCATGTTTCAGTAATTGCAATGAGATCATAGCCCCGCAATTACATACACAACTCCAGTTCCCCTTGTTTATTCCCCATGCTGCTTGCGTTTACATAGAGTTGGGCATCTGAGTTGGGCTCCCAGTGTATCTGCCCTTCTAGATGGGGCAACTGTAACTTGTCCATGTGGGCCTACCACATCTCTTCTGTTGAGCTCTGTTCCCTCTCTAGGCTCTGGGCATCCTTTGCCGGCTCTAATGTTCAGCTGGGGTGAGTGGGATGACATGTCATCCCGTACCTTATCGCCAGCATCCCTGATCATATATCCCTCCATGATCAAATCTAGTTTAAAGACCAATCAGTGAGCCCTGCCAGCTCATGACCAAGGACCATATTCCCCTTTTGGGAAAGAAGAATCCCGTTGGATGCCAGCAAGCCTGGTGTCATGTAAGGTTTCCTGTCGCCAAAGAACCTGAAATTTTGGCAACGACTCAAGCCATGGAGTCACATGTTAATGGACCCTGTTCTTCTGTTCCTGTTGCTGTCAGTACTGGGGAGAATGGAGAAGAAGATGACTTGTGCACCCAAGTTCCTGATCATCCATCCCAATTTCCTGAAGTCTCTTTTGATTGCTCTTGGGCTATGAGTTGCCACTTCTTCTCCTCCCACATGTAGTACCAGCAATGGATGATAGTCTGAGAGTCAAACCAAGCTGGGAAGTCTCCTGGTGATGTGCTTAACCTAGGCCCCAGGAAGGCAGCAGAATTCCGTTTGAGGAGCGTCCCTTCTACATATTGGACCCTTTGTTCCCCCTATTGTGGAATCACCCACAACTAAAACCTACCTTTTCTTCCTCTTGCTGGTGGTCATGAAACAGGGGGCTGGCTTTTCCTACCTTGGCAATATCTTAGGTGGAGAGGGATCGTTGCCTTCTCCATCCATCAATTGCCTTTCAGCCTCCAGGGCCGCATACTTGTTGCTCAGGGCTACCTGATAGGGTGAGATGGGTGAAGGCAGATTTCACCTGCAACCTCAAGCCTGGACTTGTTTCCATTCTTTTACATCCTTGCATCTTCTGCCTTGTGTCTGCTGGGGGATGGATACTGAATTCCCTTCTCATTCGGGAATTTCTGGTGCTTGTCCATGTTTCACACAGACCAGAGCTTGGCACCACAAGTCTATCTCCCTCTCTGAATTCTAGATGCTCCTCAGTTTTACACCTCTTCTCGTAGCTCAGCCACCATGCTGAGCAGGCAGAAGCAGGTGGAAGCTCCTGCTCACATCTCATGCAATTGGTCCCTCTGCAGCTGCCTAAAGGTGGTGTGAAGCTTTGGCACTCCCAGCAGCCTGACAACTGGACAGCTCAGTCTGGATCCCCACGTTCTTCTGGCAAGTGTGGACATGGCCTTCTGCTGACTGTTTGCCAGGACTGGTCTCTCATGGGAGCTCGCTGCTGTGCCTGGCCCACGCAAGGGCTGTCAGGTCCCTCACGAGGACTTCTGGGTCCTGGAAGCTCCCTCAACTGCCTCAAAGGGAGCCTTGATGAAGGGAAAACCCTGCACATGGGGATCCCCCGCCCTGCTGCAGAATGCAGCTGCCCTGGAGCCGATAGCCTTAGGGAGTGACTGTAAAATGGTGGTCATGCCCAATTTAAATGGCTCATCACTGCCACTCCTGGCTCTGCCCAAGCCTCATCAGCCACTCTCATGAGGGCTTCTGGGTCCCGCCAGCTCCTTCAATTGCCTTGAAAGCACCTCGATGAAGGGAAGTTTATAAAGGACTTTATTCCCATAGAAAGGCCCCACAGAGGAGTAAGGGAAACGTATGAGGAGGAAGGAGTGGCAGAGGCAATGTGTAAGGAACTATGGTGGTTTTACTCAGGTGGGCGGACAACCTCCATCACAACTGGTCTCTCACTCCCCCTCCTCAAAGAGGAACGGGGAGAAAATACGATGCAAAGGGCTCAAGGGTTGAGATAAGGATGAGGA